>NC_056741.1:28496231-28628731 GCF_019279795.1 Protopterus annectens
TTGTCCTCAAAGAATAATATGTTTTATAGAGTCTAGAGAAGGCTGTCATTGGCTACAAGATGTTTTTCTTTTATATCTTAGCTTTTGGAATATGAAAACTAGTAAACACTGCTGTATATCTTTGCCAACTCTTTTGGAATAGAGAGAAAGAGCCCTGACTATGTTGCAGGAGTTCTGGGTTTGATTAGCAGCTTGTTTGTCTGTGACATTGACAGGGAGGCTGAGTGTGCCCATCCTTGGGGGTGAGGAGGGAGGGGCAAGTGCACAGGAAACTCAACACAGATTACTCTGACAGAGGCTGAGGCAACAGCTGAGAAGTTATTCCTGGGGGTGAGCAGTGTAGGTTGTCTACACCAGCCCTTTGTGGAAGTGAGGGGTGGTTAGCAGCTGTTTTCCTATTGCATATTCTACCCATAGGATGTTACTGGACCACACATTGGGACGGGGAAGAAAAATTAGGTAAAAACACTCCCAGCAGCAGAATGATAAGGATCTTAATCTCTGCACTGGCCCTGATCCTTATTAGGAATAAATCCAGGGATGGCCAGGAGGGTTAGTAGATCCATTGAATGAGGAGATGCACTGGGTTCCATTGAGGGTCAGCTGCAGCAGGGAAAAAACATACAAAGAAAAAAATGCTGAATAACTTTCATTCATAGGTCTGATTATAGCATCCTCAGTATTAGCTGTCCAATTTACAGCAGTGAGCCATGCAAAACAGACCCTATGATTTACCAGTGGCACTACTGATGTAGTAGTGCAGAGAGATCCATGATGGTGTGAGTCCACACTGTGCAATGTGCAAGGAGCCCTAGAGTTTCCTCGAGGCATTCCCTGGGCACCAGTGCAAAAGGATCCTTACTGTTACTAATGTAGGCTGCACCATGCATAGGGGAGACCTGATTTATCAAATGCCATCTGCAAAGCTCTCATGTACACAGTGACTGCATCACACTGCATCCATACAACAGAAGATGATGGCCTGCCTGCAGGTGTAGCTGAATCTGTCCATACCCATTTATGCAAGTGATGGTTCCCATAAACCCTGCGAAGGTGTGGAACAGATGGGAGACATCAACCTCTGCTTGTAGTGAAGGGAACCTTAGGTCAGCAGTCACAAATATGTCACAATGTGCACAGTTGTAAACTGCGAGCCCCCTTCAGCATAATAACAGCTGTGCTGTTTGGCCAATAATGCACACCCTTAATTGATGAGAGGTAGATCATAAATTAATACTTGTTTGTTGACCTGTTATGCAAAATGTCAATTGCTCTTCATTTATACTTTCTGAGTGAATATTTCCAATGTATGTATTAATCACTTATTCATGTACTGTGGAGCTTTTCTCCCCGGGCATCCACTGAAAATGGGCTCTTAACAGCCTAGTGGACTTTCTCGGTAAACAAAAAGCAAATAAATTAAATAAATAAATAACGTTGCAGTTAGGTAAAACAAAACAGCAGGGTTAAACCCCATACAGGTCATATGTCCTGTTAAAATACTTTCAATGCTGCAACTATATTATTTGACATTATTTCCAGCCACTGTTAATTTTTATCAGCAGTAAGACGGAGATTTATATTACATAGCTAAGATACATAAATGGGGTGGAGGGTCCAGATTTTATGACAAGCAATGAAATTGCCACTAGGTGACACTGCTGAGCTGAGATTTTTATTGAATATCTTAGTAGTATTGGTCTGTTGGTTTCCTTATTATAAAACACTTGCAGGGTTTTGGCAAATTAAAAAAGAATGATTTGTGGTTTATTTGATTTATTAGTTCTTTGGATAGTGAAGCAGAAGAAATGAAAGAATGATTGTTATACATTACAGAATTGAATAAACTTTTCTGTAATTATCCTATGAAAGTTTTTTTTTTAAGAAGTAAGTAAATATACTATGGAATGTTTTGATAAAATGTAACACAGAACTGTGGTGTGGGCCTTCTCAGTGTATTGCTCTGTTTGGGGCTCGCATGTGGAAAGTACTAACAAATGAAAAAGAACATACATATACTAATATCAGGAATGTCGATGTGCATGCAGAGAAACAAAAAAACAAACCAGAAAAGGCTAAAGAGAACTAAAAGACTGTCTATGGCATTCACGAACCTAAAGTGTAGGCATGTCAACATGTGGCACACTCACCTTTGTTGCTGGAAAATCAGCAGGCTGTGGGTTCTCTTCTCATCCCAGTTACTTGGATACTGCACTCCTGAGTATGCCATTCTTCTGATGAGACATTAAACTGAGGTTCTATCTGCTGAGCTGGTGGTAGATCAGGTGGATGTAAAAGATCCTATGGCACTTATCAAAAAAGAGCAGAGTAAGTTCCTTGGTGCCCTGGCCAAATTTTCCCTAGCCAGTATGAATACAAGCCTGGGTCTTCCCTGAAAAGAGGACACTGGCCTAGTGTGACTGTGATGATGTGAGGTAGCGCCAGCTATAAAGTAGGGCAGTGCATATGTTACATATGCCAACATAGCTAGCTGAAGTTTTGTAAGGAATTTTATGTCATTTGAATAACAAACAGATTTGTACCGATGTTTATGTTAAAAATGTATTTGAAAAGTTGCTTGTGTTAAAAATGTATCAACAGTGAGTTCTGCTGGACAGAAAATAAATATACATGTATGTCAGAATGTACTGTAACTGATTAAATGTAGATATGTTAACAGGGGATGTTGGAAAGAAAGGGGTTAAGCTCAGCTCAACTAACCTTGAATTAACATAGCTGGAAATTAAATGACTTGGTTTATGCAATAAAGATTTTATGCCACAGGACTGAATACAGCCAGACATGCAATGTCAGGGCTTGGGTTCTGCACTTATTGTCCCTAGTAGTGAACTAATTGCTACCCTGCAGTGCCAGAGAATGACTGGTTAGTCTCTGCAGAAGGCTGAAAGTATTGGAATTGTTTTACAGTCTCCAGATGCTGAAATAAGTCTTAGTAGGGCTCTTGGTGTGTATTGGGACACATATGTGCTAGATTTTGGCTCAAGTTTCTAGTGAGGGGTAGTGTGGGAAACATAGAGTCAGGTGACCAGATGTGATGTAATTTTATAGTCAGCACTGAAACTGTACTTCAATACTAGTGAGAGATGTGATACTGTCACTCAGCACTCTATTATTTGAACTGAAAACAAAGACACTCATCCATTTCTTCTTGCCTTGCTCTAGCGAGCAAGTAGGGGACATTCATTCTTCAATCAATTATGGAAATATAGTGAGGCTAGTTAAATACTGTTTTTCTGTATCTGTATGAATCTTTCCATCTGTGTTGTTTTTTATATTTCCTTTGAATTGAAACTCTGGTGTTTTTTGTAAATAAATATTCAGTTCTATTTTATTATTTGTGTTATATATATATATATATATATATATATATATATATATATATATATATATATATATACACACACACACACACACACACACACACACACACGCACATATATACATACCTTTTATTGTGGCTGGTCTTTTAGAAAATATTTTTACCCTTGAGAGTAGTTGCATTTATTTGCTGACACTGTGGCTTCATGCTCCTGGAAGTCTTGGCACTTGGTTAATACTACCCTTTGTATAAGTATTAATTTTACTAAAAGTAATTTGGTACCCTGGTAAGAGCCTTAATGTAGCTGGCTTTGTGGATGTTCTTGTGGTAGTGTATCTAGCTTTTAGTCTGGATGAAGGTGGTAGAGTAGGTAAGCTGTGACAGCCTTTCCCAGGTGTGTGTTTGTGTGTGAAAACCAAAGCTCAAAGAGAGTGTGTGTGTGCGTGTGTGTGTGTGTGTGTGTGTGTGTGTGTGTGTGTGTGTGTGTGTGTGTGTGTGTGCATATGTGTCTGTGTGTGTGTGTGTGTGTGTGTGTGTGTGTGTGTGTGTGTGTGTGTGTGTGTGTGTGTGTGTGTGTGTGTGTGTGTGTGTATTAGCTACTTTGAACAGGGACACTGAGAACACTGATTTCACAGCGAGGGTGGTGGAGGACTTGTCTTGGAACACCTGGCTAAGGACTTAACACTATAACTGTGTCAGTAAGGAGTCTTATTTGGGGACTGGAGAGGGAAACGCAGCCCCAGGACTGGAGTGTCCTTCCTTTGTGCTCTTAAGGGAATTTGTGCTTGGTGCAGAGAGCTGCATCTGAAAATACTGTGTGTATACATTTTTGCTCTAGGTTCATAGGTAGGTACTATGGCCTATACAACCTAGCCAAAAAGGTACCCTGACTTTCACTACCCAAGAAAATTATTTTCCTGTGCCCCTGTCGAGCAGAGCCACAGAGGTGATCCCCGAGGTGAATTTCCTATTTCCTATCCAATCATCAAGATTTTTCTTGAAGAGTGCTAATGAGGAACTTTGTTTGATATAGACAGGTAGTTTGTTCCAGAGTATGGGAAGTTTCTGGGACAGAAATCTATCCCTCCGGCATGTTCTGTTTATTGTGTGGACAAGGTTTAGGTCCCTAGAGCATGTAGCTCAGAGGGATTGGGATTTCTTTAAGTGGAGCATGTCCAACAACTCTGGGTTTGACATAGCTTTGTATGTTAGGCAGAGATCGCCTTTGAGTAGGCGATATGTGATGGAGTAAAGCTGGAGTTTTTTGAGATGGTCTGAGTAGGGCATCTGTTTGAGGCCCGTAATCCTCTTTGTGAGGTATTTCTGCGGCCTTTCCAGTTGTTGTAGATGTCTTGTGAGGTACATACCAAAAGAGGCATTGTACTCTATAATGGGTCTAATGAGTGATGAGTAGAGGGGAACAATGACCTCTTTTTTCCTGGATGAGATACCTTTTGTGATGAAGTGTGCCATGTAGAAGGATTTCCTCACTAGTGTGGCAATGTGATTATCAAAGGAGAGAATACTGCCCACCTGTGTCCCAAGGTCTCTTATCACACTTTCGGTGTTAAGTAGACTACCACCTATGTGCTAGCTCATGGGTACAGAGATTTTACCAAAGGGTATAACAATGCACTTTTTGACATTGAGCTTGAGGCCATGGCTTTGACACCAGGCATCTGTCTCAGTGAGGTGCTTTTGTAGGATGTCCACATCATTAGGAGTTTCAATTATGGTTCCTAGTTTGCAGTCATCTACAAATTGGTTAGCCAAAGACCTACTGTGTTAGCCTGTACTTCAGAAAAGTAGATACCAAACAGGAGAGGACCCAGGACTGATCCCTGTGGTACTCCACTTGTCACTGGTCTGAAGTCGTCAGGAGCACCTAGTGCATGTGTACCATTTAATAAAATAGGATAGGATAGGGCAGTGTGCTCCAGAGGTGAATGTTTCTCACTGGCGTCAGTGGAGAGGATTAAGGCTCCTTGATTATTGGCCCAGAAGAGGGATGTCACAGTGAGTAACCTGGTTAACAAAAGCCTAAATAAATAAACCATGTTCGCATGTACATGCATTATATGTCCTGTGTTCAGTACTCTGATAGGAAGCTCTGAGTTCATATATGAACCTCTGGGGCACACTGCCCTATCCTATCCTATTTTATTAAATGGTGCACATGCACTAGGTGCTCCTGAGCTTGAAATGCCAATCTGTGCCTGACACATTTGTTATTTCACTGCATTTCACCATAATGTAAGGGCTGTTACAACAACAAATTTATGTGTTCCCATTGATGACTAATAAACAAATCTGAGAAACTGATTTTTTTATGATGAATTAATATTCATTGTATTATAAAACATACACTGAGATTTTTACAGATGTCTTGAGGTTTATAAACTTTATTCAATTTTGTTCTTCAGGCTTTTCAGTAATCTGAACTACAGTCTACAATCTGAAGCAATGGCATTATGGTGAGTTGTTTAATGAAAACAAATAATACAAGTAAGGGACAATGGCTTGTTCAATGGGGGACGATTATCCAAGCCAGTCACATGAGTGCTGTGCTGCACACAATTTCTTTATGAGCTCTGATCTGCAACTGGGATGCTGTATCCTTTCATCCTTTGCTCAATGTTTGGTTTACATCACTCCACAATAGTCTGACATCCTGGCTGCCTGAGATTCATAAGGAAGTAACAGGCAGAGTAAACAATTAATTTGCATATCTGGTTCTGTGCATAATGCTATTGGCAGGAGCTTGTCTACATCACTGTGTTGAGGGTAAGGGTTTGGTTGCAATTGCAAGTTTGCCTGCACTGTAGAGAACTCCTTTGCTCATGAAGATTTTCTTACCATTCAACTGTGGTGTCTTATGTATTTATTTTTCATAGCATGCTATCATTTTTCTCAGCTACATTTGCTGAACAAAATATTAGTGATGGAAGAGAAGGTTTGATGTCTAGCTGCCACACTGCTATCTGATTGTATGCAGTTCGATTCCTATGACCCACTAGGACCAGGTGGTCCTCTGAAGTATTTTATTTTATGAATAGCATGCATTTAGGAAGGAGGGAGTACTTTTGATATGCACCCCGTGTATGAAGGACAATGCTTACACATTGGGGTAGAATTGAGTAGAGTATCTTAGCCCCATTCTGTTACTACTTTTATGAATTGCATCAGACATTGGTATGTCTATCTATGGTGTAAAAAGTCTGCTCCATAATGCACAATGTTCATGAATAGTGCCCAGAAAGTGGACATTGCAATCCAAAATAAATTGGTGTTAAGAAGTTTGTGGCACTTTGCTCTTCAGAGATACATTTGGAAATGGTGGAGAGTAAAGTAACTGTAGAAAAAGCTGTGGCTGAAACGAGCAAAAATAATAGAATTAATAACAGGGAAGTACAAATGGCAAGACAGAAGCAGAGTTGTAAAGAGAAAATACAGATATAAGTTGATCATTTTTAATATGGAAGTTAGTGGGTAAAGGTGTGGACTCCATAATTTGTAGGTAGCATAAAGTAGTATTATCATATTTAGCAGGATTTAAGAGTAGAATTCATATAGGCTGTGAGACACAGCACACGTTAACATGTTGAGTAACATACTATGCCCACAGTACGTTTGAGAAATAACCTTTAGAAATGGTATGAACATGTTACAATGAGTACAAATGATGTGAAGAATGTGAAAACCAAACAGGGAAGTTCTCTGTAGGAAGAAAGTAGTGGTATCCAGCCTAAGTGATTAGATTACTTTTGTTTAACCGCAGAAAGACACAGTTTCAAGTCTAGTTTAGTCTAGACTGCCTTTGAAAAACACAACATTGTACCCAAGATTATATGCTATTGGAAAAAATCAAATCTAAAACTGTATTAAGTAAAACAGCACATATTGTAGTTGTAAATTTACATACTTGAGTATGAGAAAGGATATCAATATGTAGAAAATGACTAGGATTAATGAAGGACTTTTATACTGTGTAATATTGTCACAGAGTACGTGAGTTAAATGGGATTAATGACAATGGGATGAAGCTTGGCTCACAGTGTTAAATTGCAGTGTTGCAATGCAGATACATAAGTGAGATTAATATTTGCATTAAAAAACTACATGGAAATGCTAATATGCAAGTGATATTATGAATGGAACAAAAAAAAAAAAAACAGAAAACAAAAAAGCTCTTATGGTTAGCATTGTAAAGTATTTCTGATTTTTTTGTTACTGAGGATCGCTTGTCTGTGATGAATAAAGGCTTGTTGCTTTGGAACACTACCTGGGTATCATGATTTTTGGAAATTATTATGACTGAGCTCATCAACGAAGATTTTTTAAGACTACTAGTTTTTCTGTTTTTTATTTTTTCCTCAACAGTCATGTTGGTGAAGCTGAAACTGGACAGATTCCTGTGCTTGTTCATTTTTTTTTACTTTTTATGATATTGTGAATGGAATACAACATACAACATATTTATACTCGTAATCCAAAAACAAAAGAGGATGAACCAAACCACAGCAGGCAGCAGAAAGAAAATAATTCCGATTAATTGGTTTACTTTTGTTCAGTTGTTGGTTGAACCAATTATCTACACCGCAATGTTGTTCTTTTGTATACTCATGTAATATTGATACCCAGGCAGAGTACTTACACAAAGTTCTCTGCTCTACAAAGTAACACAGTAGTTTGTAAACCATACATAGAGAATACTGGAGTTTTAGTGTGAGGGCAGAGTGGACTATACAGGCACCTACATAGTTCAAATACTCTATACTTTCAGAGTAAAATGTGTTTAGTTTCATGGTAATTACACAGAGAATAATGACTCCACAAAACTGATATGACTGCTAGTCATGGTTGGATGCACAGAAATAAAGGACTAATGGAAAAGGTATAAAAAAAGGCAGGTGTAAAAAAGAAGAATATGTCCCATAATGAAGGAGATTAGAAAAGAACAGGTAGAAGGGTAGCTGCAGGATTAGAATCAGCTAAAAGATCCTTTTCTAAAAGGAAACCCTGGAGAGGTAGACATTGACAGAGAACATGTGTATGCCATCTTGTCCAGGTCTGGGCTGCACACAATGGGAGTTATAGATCAGAGCAGCTTCACTCAGCGGGTAGAAAAATGCATCAGCAACTTACATATTTCCCAATGAGATATTCTAAGAATTATTCTAAGAATAAGGGCCAATATAATAATAATGAGATATTCTAAGAATTATTCTAAGAATAAGGGCCAATATAATAATAATGAGATATTCTAAGAATTATTCTAAGAATAAGGGCCAATATAATAATAATGAGATATTCTAAGAATTATTCTAAGAATAAGGGCCAATATAATAATAATGAGATATTCTAAGAATTATTCTAAGAATAAGGGCCAATATAATAATAATGAGATATTCTAAGAATTATTCTAAGAATAAGGGCCAATATAATAATAATGAGATATTCTAAGAATTATTCTAAGAATAAGGGCCAATATAATAATAATGAGTTATTCTAAGAATTATTCTAAGAATAAGGGCCAATATAATAATAATGAGATATTCTAAGAATTATTCTAAGAATAAGGGCCAATATAATAATAATGAGATATTCTAAGAATTATTCTAAGAATAAGGGCCAATATAATAATAATGAGATATTCTAAGAATTATTCTAAGAATAAGGGCCAATATAATAATAATGAGATATTCTAAGAATTATTCTAAGAATAAGGGCCAATATAATAATAATGAGATATTCTAAGAATTATTCTAAGAATAAGGGCCAATATAATAATAATGAGATATTCTAAGAATTATTCTAAGAATAAGGGCCAATATAATAATAATGAGATATTCTAAGAATTATTCTAAGAATAAGGGCCAATATAATAATAATGAGATATTCTAAGAATTATTCTAAGAATAAGGGCCAATATAATAATAATGAGATATTCTAAGAATTATTCTAAGAATAAGGGCCAATATAATAATAATGAGATATTCTAAGAATTATTCTAAGAATAAGGGCCAATATAATAATAATGAGATATTCTAAGAATTATTCTAAGAATAAGGGCCAATATAAGACTTGTCCTGGCATCTGCAGCCATTCTTTTGAGACAGTTCTTATAGGTTCATAAGTGTTTACTAGGCTAACGGCCACAAGGGCTTTTTTAAGCCTAGCCATGCATTCCAAATCTCTGACAAGTTCTGATACCCTTGATAAGTGTAAGCATGGGCCTGGGAAATGAACCATTTGCAGGTTACCTGTGTCCATTAGAGACATAGCTACCAAACCAGGGATGCATTTCCTGTTCCCCATACAATTGTCCAAGTTACAGTTGAATTGGGTTAAGGAGGAACTCTGCTTCACATGGATGGTGAGCCTGTTCCAGATGTGGGAAGTCTCTGGGATGCATACCTTTTTCTTCAGCAGGCTGTATTTATATCACAAGCAAGGTTTAATTCTTTTGAATGGGTAGCTATGGTGCTGCTGTTTTACATTTTTGCAGGAGGTCCATCACTGTGAGATGTGACAATGCCCTGTATGCCAAGCATAGATCTCCCCTCAACAGCCTGTAGGAGGCTTTACTGCTGCCTACGTTCCTGAGGTCTTAAGCACTTGGGAGCAGCCAGAGTTCATTTTATATTCCACTAAGAGACACTGGAAAATTCATGGTTTTCTATATGTCAAAAGCATCCCTGTGTGGAGATGCACTATGCAGTGATGGGTGTTGACATTATTACCTGGATTTTCCACCAGGTATGGCTGTCATACTGTCTTGATTGTAGATAGTGATAAATAGTGCAGGCCTGGGGAGATAAGCTGCACAGTAAAGATATATTGAAATATAATTTTATTGAAAATAAACAGAGATATCTTGCACAACATAATAGCACAGCTGTTTGAATATTTACATATTTATATACATTTAGAATGTGCTTTGAGAACAAGTCTTTCCATGTTAAATGTAAACTTGGATAGACATCTTATAAAGGATGAAAATACATGTAAGTAAGACTGTTTTAGTCTTAAGAGTTTTAGTTAGGGTTAATATTAAGGATTTATTAAGAATTCATAAAATACTGAGAATAATTGCAGTACGGATGACTATTTAATGATATTGGGTAGGTGAAATAGGCTGAGGAGCTAAGGAAGATGAAAAATGGGGAAAGATGTACTAGGTAAGTATTTCAAATGAGCAAAATAGGAAACTGTTCGTGTAGGTGGATATTGAAAATCAGAGCTTTTTGAGAAAACTATAATAATCATTTACCAAGATCTGCTCTTAAAGCACAGATGTTTTGGATAAAAGAATTATTATTATGGTGTTATTAAATGGAATAGAGCATGGACGGGATCATTTGGTTGTTAATTGACTTTTAACAGCATCTGTTATTGTCTGAGTTTTGACTCTTGACTAATTTCAATGAGGTTGGAGCTCCATTTTGTTTGGTAAGATATATACAGCACAAAGAGTTTCCATAATAACTGCTTGCTTTTTATATAAGCATTACATTTTGACGTTGTGATCAAGGTTTACTGGAGGTTGCATCTTTCTATTAAAGCATTAATAATGGAGCATTTATCAGGTATATATATATATATATATATATATATATATATATATATATATATATATATATATATATAAAATGAGGATAAGGGGAACATGGTAAAGGTATGATTTATCAGAATCCTTGTTCTCTTAATAATAAGACAATTTCTTACTGAAGTTATGAAGTGCTACTTTTAGGTGATCCAGCATGTTATTTAAAAGTTTAGATTTTTAGGAGGATACTGTGCATGTTTTGTATATACTTAGGCTGTTTATATATTTATTTATGGGTATTAATTTAAGGTACTTCATAGTATTTTATGCATTCATGTTTAGCATTCCAGTTATTTGTGTTGTAACTTTTTTACTTATATTAATATAGACTAACGTTTTAACAGATGGAATTTATTTATTTATTTACTTACAACATTTATTGGTATTATAGTTTCAGAAGAACATCTGTGTTTTTAATGTTTATTATATTAATGGATGTGTATACTGTGAGTTGATTATCAACTGTTAATATTTTATAGCATGTTATATAAGCACATGTTAAAAGGATTGTCATTTTAAGAAATTTCAATTGTTTAACAAAATTAGTTAATTATTCAATTAATACATCACAGCACAAATATATTTAAGCACTTGAGTTTTACTAGACCATCGTTCTGATGAAGCTTTGTATTTGGCAAAGTGAAAGCGTGCTTAACATTACTGGAAGTGGATTTTGTCTGCATTTGTTCATTTGATTACTGTTGGGATTAAACAAAAGTTTTTTCAATATCCAGTTGCCTGATTCTGTTCATCACCGCCTTGGTTTTGTTCTTCATTGGCTTGTGGTTCATTTTTCAATTTCTTACTGAAAGAATTGTAGAGGTCATGAGCAAATTACGGGGGTTCTGTGGTGCATTGGTTAGTACTGCAGCTTCATAATGCTTGGTTCTCCAGTTCAGTTCTCAACTGAGGTGACTTCTGTGTGGTGTCTGCATGTCCTTTATGTGTCATGCAGGTTTTTACCAGAAGCCTCAGTTTCCTTCCACATCCAAGAGGCATGATACAAGTAAATAAGTGACCCTCCAGACTGTCCCTTGGGATGTATTTTGTGCACAGGTGAGTGTGTGTTTGTGTCTTACAATCTATTGCCACCTTCTTTTGGACTGGTTTCTCTTTCTATCACCTAGTGACCAGGACAGGCTCCACTTGCCCTGTTACCTTGAACTGGATAAAAAGCATAACAAAACATTAATTAATGAATTAATAAATGAATATACATGTTATATCAATGTGGAAGGAAAGATACAACCAACATCTGGATTCATAGATTGTAGATTCATAATTATTCCAAGGCCACAAAGCCTTAAGGCCATTCACACCCTGCCAGTATCCTCCCTCAGGCCCCACCTCATTTTCTATGAGGACCATGCCAATCAATCCTGGAGTTAATCTGTAGATACCCATCCAGTCATCTAGGTTATACCAATCGATCCTGAAATTAATCTGTAGATACCCAGCTAGTCATCTAGGTTATACTAATCAATCCTGGTTTTAATATGTACATACTCAGTCAGGCATCTAGGTTATGTTTAAAGGAAGGTGATGATTTGTACTGCTTAATGTGCAGGAGAACTTTACTCCAGATGTTTGGGAGGTGCTGGGTCATACACCTGCCCCTCTATGGTGTTTTATTTATCTTTAGGTGAAGATTTAGGTCCCTACTTCTAGTAGCGGGGCATATATTGGATGTGCAGAGATATAGGAGTTCCAGGACCATTGCTTCACTAATGGCACAGTAAGCAAAGCAGAGATCTAACCATCCATAACCCCTTTTTTATCTCCTGTCAACAGTCTGTAAGGCACCGAATAAAGTGATAGAGCTTCCAACCTTTCTTGGTAACACTGGGACTTTAGGCCTATTATATTTTGGCTGGGAACCTGTAGGGTCTTTGTCATTGTTTGATATGTTTGGTGAGATACATCATCAAGGGTGCACTGTATTTGATAAATGGCCTGATCAGTGCTGAGCACAAGGGAGTGAATATCTCTTTTGACCTTGATGATATTCCTTTGGCAATTAGCTGAGGTAAATAAAAGGATTTCCTGACAACCATTGTCACATGATGATCAAAAGAGAGGGAATAATGAACCCATGCATCTAGGCCGCTGACTGAATTTTTGTTTTGTAGCGCTTTTTGTCCATACTGTATGATTTAGATAGGGGTTGTCTGCCAAAAATGATGATACTACTCTTTTTAACATTTAGTTCCAGCCCCAGTTTAGTACTCTAACCGTTTACTAAGAAGAGTTTATTCTAGAAGGTTTGGGTACATACCTGTCAATCACTTAGTATAAGATGTTTGGACAAATCTGAAAATAATGGGGGACAAAGGGCCAAAAATAGGGGCAGATTTTAAATATTGCTGCTGTAAACCTAGAAAGTTACTAGAATAACAGGATTTGTGTTATCTTGCATTTTCTGGTGGATATGAACTCTGAAACTCAAATGTATGTTATTATTTAGTGACTTCAATCCTCAAGCATCAGGTATTTGACAGAAAACATCACATTTTGTGAGGAACAGATGAAAATTATTAGGTGTAAATTTGAACATTCCGTAAATATCTGGACACTTGAGAGGTATTTGTGGGTGTCATAGGTTGACTTAACAACAACTCCCAGTTTGAAGTAATTTACTGTATCCAGAGATCTTGGCTCTCTGCTTGGAGATCTGAGAAGATAATACCAAAAGAGAGAGGTCCCAGCACCAAGCCTGGAATACTACACGTCATTTTCAAACTTTCTGATGAAGCAACTGCAACTTGCACTATGCAGGTTTTGGACATATTGGTTAAATTATAAAGCTAATTTGATGACTAATTATCAGCTTGACATATGGCATGTTTGTAAGAACCAGAGAACCCTAATGGCTAAAAGTCATATCGAAGGAGAGGAACTGTAAGTTTTGGTAAATTTAGTTGGAAGTAATTTTGGTGGACAGAGGCAAATCCAAACGAAACCCAATTGAAGTATTCCTAAGTTCTGTTGTTGGTCCCATGGTGGGTTGCACTGGAACTGTATGGTAGACTTTCCCACATACCATTTTCCTTGGCTTTTCCAAAAATTATAATCTGCACATTAATGAAAAGGAAGTCTATGTTATGTCCAAAAGAAACACAAACCAGGAAATACAAATGGAAGGTAGCCAGACAACCAATCAGCAGGTACAAGTAACGACAGTTTATTGGGTTCTCAATAAAACCACACTCGAAAACACGATAGTCCACCCAGGTACTGATCCACAAATAAACCCCTGATTAAGTGCTTTTGTCGGAATAATCAACTTCATCAGAATACACATATTACTGCCCAAAGGGTTTAAATACCTTCCCAAAAAGCAAAAACCCTGACATCACATCCTACTATTCAATCACTTCCTGTCAACTAATGCACATATTAAAAAAAAAAAAAAAAAAAAAAAGTAATACATGACTTAAATTGCCTAGACATATGAAAAAGCATATTCCCATATTACAAGTGAATATAAAAATATAAACACACATATGGCACCAATAAAATCAATATGACCTACTATATATAAATGTATATAAATATATAACAAACAACTGTAAAATGTGAACACTATAATGTAGAAAATGGGGTAATAAATAAACCCATAAAATGACCTTTTAAATATAAAACAAAACTCTTAGCTTTAACAAGGGCATAATAATTATATGCTCATTAATGCCAGGATAAGAGCCTGCATTCAACTTAATTTGCCATTTTAACTCTAATAATTCTAAATAATCATCCACTGGGCCACCCCGAGGTCCCAGGTCCGCATGATCAATGGCAAAACACCTAAAAAATGTGTTGGATATTTATCCACATGATTGAAACGTGCATTGTTTTTGTTTTTACATTGGATATCATAGCAGTGCTCTTATACTCTCTGCTTAAAGGCCCTTTTTGTTTTGCCCACATAAAATACGTTGCATAGCCCGCACTTAGACATCAAAAAGGGTGGTATATATTGCTATGTTATATCATAAGCATTGTACCAACATCATCCAAATGAAGAGTCAGATTGTTATTGAGGGACCTCAGTTTGCATCAGATTGCATTCTTGATACAGTACACATTGTTCATTGGGAACTTGTATATGCAGGCTGTGTATTTCATTTTTTTTGTAATTTATAGTATTCTTTGTTGCTAGCAGCCAACAGATAGGCAAATGAAAAACACACGTACATAACAAATGCAGCTCATAAAAAGGAAGACAGCAGGAAAACAAAACATCCCGTTATTCATTTCATTAATATTTAACTCGGACATCCCAATAGTATACTATAGCAAACTAGTTGAAACTTTAACTGGTTCATAGAGATCAACAAATGCATCCCATTTTAACCTATTTCGTATATATATATATATATATATATATATATATATATATATATATATTCAAAAAACAATCACCAGCTGTGGAAAATAGATAAAAAAAAAAATAACTCTCAGTTTGTTCATAGGATCATAGGTTCATACTAGGCTATCTGCCCTAGGGCATTTATAAGCCTAGCCAGAGTGTGTTTGGCTTTTGCCACCCATTTTAAATTAATTTTGCTATGCCCTTTTTCGAGGTTAGTATACTGTGCCTCTGTCTAACAGTCACACAGAAGTGATACCCAGGGTAAACCTATGATCTCCCATCCACTCATCAAGATTCCTTTTGAAGAGAGTCAATGAGGGACTCTGCCTAACCTGGACTGGGATTTTATTCCAGAGTGAAGGGAGCCTCTGGGTTATGAATCTGTCCCTCCAGCATGTCCTATTTATTTCAGTGCTGAGGTTCAAGTCTCTCGAGCACGTAGCTCAATGGGATTTGGATTTTCTGAGATGCAGCATGTCCATTAATTCCGGGTTGGACATGGCTTTATACGTCAGGCACAGATCGCCTCTGAGCAGGAGGTATGCCACTGAGTAGAGCTTGAGTTTCTTTAACCAGGCAGCATATGGCATCTGTTTGAGCCCTTTGATCCTCTTGGTGAGGTACTTTTGGGGTCTTTCCAATTGCTGCAGGTATCTGGTAAGGTACATCCCAAAAGGGGCATTGTACTCAATTATGGGCCTGATGAGGGATGAGTAAAGAGGCACGATGACCTCCCCTGATCTAGATGTGAATCCTTTCATGATTAGGTAGGCTATATAAAATGTTTTTCTAACTACTTTGGCCACATGGTTGTCAAATGAGAGATTGCTGTCAACTTGGGTCCCCAGGTCCCTAATTACTTCTTCTGTACTTAATGGATTACCACCTATGTGGTAATTTGTGGGCACTTTTTTTTGCCAAAGGGGATGACTATACACTTTTTGGCATTTAGCTTGAGGCCATGGCTCTGGCACCAGTTGTCTGTTTCTATGAGGCCCTTTTGGAGGATGCTTGTCTAGGCTGGAGTGTCGATTATGGCACCCAGTTTGCAGTCATCTGCAAACTTGGTCAGCCACAGTCCTTCCGTGTTGGCCTGTACCTCAGAGAAATATATACTGAACAAGAGAGGTCCCAGGACTGAGCCTTGTGGGACACCACTTGTAACTGATTTGGAGTCTGACATGGCTCCAGCAATTCTATCCATGTGGGTTCTGTCCTTGAGCCAGTTTGCAACCCATCTAGTGACATAGGGGTTTATATTTAAGCTGGTGAGCTTATCTATAATGCCCGAGTGGGATATTGTATCGAAGGCTTTTGCGAGGTCCAGGTAGGCTGTGTGGACCACCTTCCCCTAATCAATGGCCTTGGTGACTGTTTCAAAGAAATCAACCAGGTTTAAGAGGCAGGATCTGCCCTTAACAAAGCCGAACTCGGTAGGATCCAGTGTCTGTAGGTCCCCAATATCTTTATTTATGAGGTCCATGATGATCCTTTCCATAGCTTTGCAGACCAAGCTAGTCAGGCTTATGGGGCGATAGTTTCCAGGATCCGTTGAGGCACCACCTTTGTGGAGAGGGACCACTGTTGCTGTACGCCACTCTTTGGGTACATATCCTGTAGTAAGGCTGAGATTGAACAGTAGTTTTATGTTTGGGTTTAGCTCTTCTTGGAGTTCATGTAGGACGCAGCCCGAGACACCGTCTGGTCCCATTGATGCTGTGTTTTTTGCTTTGGAGAGGGCAGCTCTTACCTGAGCATCTGAGATGTCAGGGGGCAGCACTCTGCTGGGATAGATATTTGCCCTTTTGGTGGGGAAGGGGGGGAGTTTGCACTGAACCTGTCAGCTAGGATGTTGGCAATGTCTTTGGGTTCGGTGTATTTTTTGTCATTTTGGACTAATTCTGAGCATATCTGGGAATTCCCACCCAGGTTCCTAACATAACTAAAGAAAGCCTTGTGATTATCCTTAGTGTCTTGTGCAATTTTTCTCTCAAAGCTGGCCTTAGACGATTTTATGAGTGCCCGTAGTTTTTTGCTAATACTGATCAGAGATGTCTTCCCTTTTTGGGATTTTGCTCTATCATGTAATAGCTTCCTCCTTCTATTGTATAGTTTGTTTATGGCTGGGGTCCACCAGACAGGACGTCTGCCTTTGGAGGATTGGGACTTAGTTTTATTTGGGATTGCATGATCCATGCATTCCTGAAGGTGTTCATAGAATGCGTTTATAAAGGATTCTGCGGTCTGGGCCGTATTTTCCGCAGGCCCGGGGGCTTTGAAGGATTCCACCTCGGTTTTGAGGAGTGTGAAATTTGCATTAGAGAAGTTTTTCACTGTGGTTTTCAGGGCAGGGGGTGGAGTCGGGATGTGAATATCAAGTGAGATTAGTTTATGGTCTGATCTTACCAATGAGGGATACACTTCTGGTCTGGAGCATAGAGTCCCCATGTTCGTGATGATCAGGTCCAGTATGTTTTCCCCTCTTGTGGGAGTGGTAACAAGTTGTTCCATAGCATTTGAGTTTATAAATTCTAGGAACCTTTGGGCTAGAGTGTTGGAGCTAGAGTAATGCTCCCAGTCTATGTTTGGGTAGTTGAAGTCGCCCAATATAATGGTGTTTGGAGAGACCTTCATATTGTCCAGTGTTCTCAGGAAGGCCGAGTGGGGTTCCTGGGTTTGGGAGGGTGGTCTGTAGCAGGCTATAAACCGGAAGGCAGTTTTACCCACTGTTAGTTGCAGATGGATAGTCTCTGATGCTTCGTGCTGTGCCACCAACCTGGAGGTGTGGGTATCTTTGACAAATATTGATACTCCCCCTCCTTTTGTGGGTCGGTCCAAGTTTTGGGGCCGAAAAGCATGGTATGAGGTATAACCTGGTAGTGCTGGGGTGCTCTCTTAGCTTAGTCCAAGACAACAGGTTGTAAATGACTGATGGTGGCCAGTAATTTGGGGATGTTTCCCTAAAAACAAATACCTGAATAAACCACAGTCACTGGCCAGTTTGAGACAAAGCTGCGTATTTCATTTTGAGTTTATTTAACTGCTGGACCTCAGCAGATGATCATTATTATTAACCCCTTTTTTCCCCATTTGCTACATGGGGTTGGGGGCTGAGGTCACTTAACTGTCACCATTGCTCTAGATTCAGTGGAACTCTTCTGCCTTCTTCAACACTCATGCCTGACTGTCACAGGTGCTCTCTCACACAATCCATCCATCTCTTTGCTGGACCCCCTCAATTCCTCTTACCTTCCTGCCTGTCTCAAATCTTTTTTGCCAGATTGCCTTCTGCTTTTCTGCACATGTGCAAACCACTGTGGTTTGTTCTCTTTGACCTTCTCTGCAATTAGAACTGCTTTGCTTCTGTTCTGATGTCCTCATTCTTCATCTGTCCCACAGTGGGCATCGTGCTTCCATAAAAAATAAAGCCCATAAAAAGGAAGGGAGCAGCAAAACAAACCATCCTATCATTCCTTTGCTTAACACTTAACTTGGACATCCAGGTAAAGTATTATCATAAATCGGTTGCAACTATTCCATGTTTCAAAAAGATCACCTGTATTCCATTCTAAACTATTAAAGTTGTATATATTATAAAAACATACCACCAGTTGTAGGAAAATAGATAATAGGAACTCAGCAGATGTAAACACATTTGCATGCTGTGTTGTAAACTGTGTAATGATTTAGCATCTGGACCCATAATGCTTGAGAAGAGTTTAGTTTACTTTTCCGACAAATTTGTAGTTATGTAAGATATGTTAGTTTTGCATTTCTCATTTAAACTATCATGTTTCCTGAGAGAAGAACAATACATATGCACATCCAACTGTCAAAGCAGTAGAGTTCTGTGAGAGTCATTGACGTGAAGCTTTATGCTGGTGTATCAAGCAACTGCAACTGGACAGGTGAGTAAAATGGTTGCTGATTCACATTCCTTTCAAGTTTATAAACTTTTTATGAGGGTTCACCTTCCTCATCCGGACAGCTGTCCCAGTGCCCTATATCTGTCACTGGGTCTGTTGGCTTCTCCAGTTTGCCCACAGTCTATCACCAGTTTTTGCCAGTGTAAATTAAGGGCATTGGGGAGAAGGGTGTTGTCATTCAATCAGTTAGGGGGAATTTCATATTACCTACCCTTGTGCCCCTCCTTTTTAGTGCCCTTGCTTATGTCTGAGGAGCAGTGATGAGGAAGTTGTGGCATATTGCTCCTCCTCTACAGCAGTTCAGCCATATCCACCCTCTACCTCCTCATTTGACCATAACTTCCATCACACAATATCTCTGGCCTCCAGCACGGGTCATGGCAGGAGATGTCCACATCATTACTCTCCCCTCTAAGATGGTAATGCCCATCCCTCTCTGCTGCTTTATCAGTTGCCCAAACCACTAATCAAACCTGGATCACCTAGGACATAGTCAGGACTTTATCCCTCTATGCTATTGAAGTGGTCATCTGGGAAATAATTCTAATAACACAAAATGTGCTTAATTATATCTGTAAAACTCTTTTTGGGTTTGATGTAAATATTAGGTGGCTGGTAGGTGAGTAACTTGCTAGTCTGTGAGCACTGAATTATTCATTTTATGTTGGTAGGAGAAGTCTCTCACCCATGGCTTGCTTCCACACCATGTACTTCTTCCATTATCACTAAGCCATGAGAATGCACTCAGTGTGTTTACACACTGCTCACATAAGTGATTAGTGTAAATCTTCTGGATCTTCTGGGTCATGGGATACTGGTCATATCAACAAGTTGCCATATCTTAACACAATAAAGTCATGTTTTTTATGGTGAAGATGGAGCTGAATCGGAGATGTTTTGATCATCTTAAAAAGGTAAGGGTAACCAAGTGGTCTCAATATCTGATGCATTTTTATAACTATTTGGTATGTTCATTTCATTCCTTTTGGCAAAGATGATATTGTTAATCATTTATTATCTGCCAGAGTGTTTTTCAAAATAAAAGAGTTGTCCTATAGAGTGCTGCTGAATCTCAGAATATAAGTGATGCATAATGAGAGTTTACAGTCTTTTTCCTGTGTGTTGCATTAATTAATAAATCATACGTTAGCAACTCTGCGTGTTTTATTGTGATGAAATAGGCATCTTCAGAGCTATTCAGACTGAATGTAGTTGATCCAGATGCTCATTTTGTCCAGTTGTTACTGATGGCAATATACATTCAGTACCCCAGCCACTTGTCTAATCCATGTGACCATGTTAACTTTTAACTATTGAAACAGGAAAGGAAAACATTGACCTTTATCTGGGAATTAGTGTGGGTGTTACTACCTCTGGACAAGTCAGTACTGAGCTTTTCTTAAGAAGGCTTATTTCCCCTTTCAGCCAGGAGACCACAAATATGGTGGCTTTTTCCACCCATACACCCAATATAGTATAAATCATCATGCTAAAATTGTCTTAACTGAAGCAGGAAAGGCAAATACTAACGCCGGTCTGGGAATTGAACCCAGGACTTCCTTCATTTCCTGTAATTGTCATAATTTTGGGATTACCAAGGAGGCTTGGAACAGTTATTGAATGAGCTTCCCTTAAGTATGCTTATTTTTCCTTCTGGCTATAGAACCACCAAGATGGTGAGTTTTGACTTCCACACTTCCCAATGTACTGCAAATCACCAGCCTAGCATTGTTTTAACAACTGACATAGGAAAGTAAAATGCTGACCACATGAATTTGAATTGAACCTAGGACCTCCTACATTCCATGTGATTGTCATTGCCTTTGGTCTAACAAGGAGTCACTAGACAATTGCGTATCGAATGTCCCTTAAATGCAACTATTCCTTATTTTGGTTAGAAAATCAACAACGTGGCTATTTTTTTTATAGACAAGCATCTAAATTTAGTACACTTCAACAATTTAACATTGTTTTAATTGAAAGCAAGAGAAACACAAGCAGTTTCTTGTTAATTTAGACCTCAGAGTATTCGATATCAGGTAAGTTGCACAGCTGTCTACAGCAACTATGAATCATAACAACTGACAAGCGTATTCAATACTTATGCAATGCTGCCAGTTTTTCAGAAATATGTATGTTCTTTATTTACACATACATATCTTCAGCACTCATTCATTGGGTCCCAGGACCATTTAACTTTAGTTGTCTGGCATTCAAGAATTTTAGAGAAACAACATGGCAGTCTTTTTACTTTATATTTCTTTAGTAGCCATTTCATCACTTCATTGCTGTCTCCTTGTGTTGCTGTTTTGTAGCAGCGTAGCTGATTCATCGTTTCAGCTCATTCAAAACTGTAAAGCTGTTGTTTCCCAGTACTAGAAAGTTGTACAGTTTTCAGTGGGCTAGATGGTGCCTGAAATCTACTTTTGTATTTTTTCTTTTTTAACAGCTATTGCTTGTCGAGTTACACGTAATGTTTGAGACCGAGCAAGTTGCACAGTGGTACAGAACAACTATAAAAAATATCATCTGATAAAGTATTCCATCCTTATGAACTACCAATGTATGTTTTTCATAACTAGGCCTGTTTTTCATTTACATGTGCAGATCTACAGCATTTCATAATTGGATCCCAGGACCCTATAAAGCTGCAAATTCATACCATGTAAATGAAGATAATAATCGCAGAAGCCACAGTGGTGCAGTGGTTAGCATTGCTGCCTCACAGCAAGAGATTCTCCAGTTCGATTCTTGGCTGGGCTGCCTTCTGTGCAGAGTCTGCATATCCTCCCTGGGGTCATGTGGGTCCCCTCTGGGTGCTCTGGTTTCCTCCCAAAGACATGCTGTAGGTGGATTGGACACTCTAAATTGGCCCTAGGCATGCGTGGGAACATAAGTTCTCATGTTGTTGGTAACATCTATAAATAATAAAGATGTCTTAGTTTTTTGTTAATCATGGAAGCTGCTATTAGCAAATTAACTGCAGATACCTGCATTGTTTTACTGGTTTAATCTCCCTTGCAACATCCTAAAATAACTTTTTTACCTTGAAATGAGAATAGTAACATTAGCAGCCTATACAGGGGTAGGTTGCTCCTAGAAAGGTGATCTCTCTTACACTGAATCACTCTTACAAAATGATCTTCATTATCCAGCTGTGAAGATGATGAAAGTTCAGAAGCAGAAGGAACTGCTTCTCTTACATATGGGTTTTATCTCTACTAGACATTAGTTTGAGCAAGGCTAGACATCTCCAAATTAGGTCAAAAACAGCAACTGGAACCATGCCAGTTTTACAGAGGCCTACATGTGTGGTGACAAAGTAGTGTTCATTTTTGGTTTAGTATTCAGCTACAGATGATGTGTGTGTGTGTGTGTGTGTGTGTGTGTGTGTGTGTGTGTGTGTGTGTGTGTGTGTGTGTGTGTGTGTGTGTGTGTGTGTGTGTGTTTTAGCGTTATGAGTGTGGGGTCAGTACTAGACTGTGGTTGTGGTGCTGCGGTAGCGTTGTCACCTCACAGTTAGACGTTGCCTGTTCGATTCTCAGTTAGAGCGTCTTCTGTGTGGTGACATGCGTGAATGGGCGTTCCTTTGTTGAAGGTTGTGCGTTAGGCTGGGCAAGCCAGCACGTAAAACTCTACTGCCAATCATTAGCGGACCGGAGTTCCGCTGTGGGGACCCCTAACCGGGAAAAGCTGAAAGACACAAACAAAGTGTGGGGTCAGTACTGAGGAAATGCATCCCCTCTGCATATTTAGCATTGGATAACATTACATTTACACCTTTTTTGAACATTACAAACAAAATATTTTTGTTTCAGGTATCAGATTTTTAATCCCTCACTCACCATGAAATCAATCACATAACTGCTTGCCTCTGCCTTTTCCTGAAATCTTGTGGCCGACCTGCTTTTATTGTGATTTTTGCAACAGCACTTTCAATAATAAAAATAATCCTGACAGCATCTAAACAAAGTAATATCTGGGAGTAATTTGAGAAGATTTCAGTTGACTTGCTATGCTTGCATTTCTTTTTGCTGGTTTAGGCAATTATTTGTTTCCCTGATGTTTTGTGCAGATTTAGACATTTCTATGATTGCAGGTACCACATACTCTAGACAGTGGTAAAAAAAACAGTGCGATTGCTTTACTGTATTGTCAGCTGAAACAGATTAATGCATCAACATTTGCATTCCCTTGTCTTCTAGTAACTTAGCAGTGCCTGTGGTTTATTTTGTTATAAATTTAAAGAGACTACACAGAAAAGTTAATAAATGCCTATAACGTATAATAGGACAGAGACATGCCTATAATGTATAATAGGACTGAGGCCTCTCCTATAACTTGGCTGTGACCTTGTTCTCCCTTTTTTACTGCACTGACTTTTTATTTAATTTTGTTTCTTATTTAGTTCTTTCATACAGAAATAAGATCTGTCTACCTTAACACCAGATGCTCACTGGACTTTTTAATTTCTTTTTGTTTCGTATTTCCTAGAGAGGTATTGATAAGGAGGCACAGCACCATAACTCCCATTGCTTATTGGATCGCTTATGTATTGGTTTCTTGATTTCGTTTTCTGTAGAGAAATCCTGGGAGCTAATAATCTACACAATCTGTGCAGCCAGAGAAGGCAAAAGCAGATATAATCTGACCTGCATGTACTGAATTGTAAGTATCGTTTTTTTAATAAAAAATGTTAACTCTTTACCATATTGTAAGCAGTGGGAACCTTATATCTGTTTCCACTCAGTTGACTTTGCTAGTGATTAAGTTCTGCTACTGTTCCACCAGAACACTGTCATATGTACAGTTACTTTGTTTTGTAGCAGTATAACTCAGGTCTTGTACGAATAATGGTGTTTTCTTTAATCGGCATGCAATTATTTAAAGGCCAAATATCTGAAAATATGTGAGGCTGCTAGACATAACAGCAATACTCCAAAGGTCTCAAAATGCAAAAAATGTGTAGCTATAGACATGTATATGTATATATATATATATATATAAAATGTATTTATTTATTTTATTTTACATTTGCTAACCGGGAATGTCCGACTGGAGCAAGGTCCATTTACAGCGGAGGCCCGGGGAGAAAAACTCCACATAAAACAAGTAGGTTCATAGGTTCATAGATTTATACTAGGCTATCTGCCCCAAGGCATTTATAAGCCTAGCCCAAATTATTGTGGCTTACGCCACCCCTTATATGAAAAAATACTGTGCCCATTAGTTTGTTGTGCCTCTGTCCAGCAGTGACACAGAGATGATTCCTGGGGTAAACCTACGATCTCCCATCCACAGGTCTAGATTTCTCTTGAACAGAGTCAGCGAGGTGCTCTGCCTCACATGGACCGGGATTTTATTCCACAGCATAGGGAGTCTCTGAGTGATAAATCTATCCCTCCAGCACGTCCTATTTATATCCGTGCTAAGGTTTAAGTCGCTTGCTCTAGTGGTTTTGGTGGATTTGGATTTTTTGAGGTGGAGCATGCCCATTAATTCCGGGTTGGACATGGCCTTGTATGTCAGGCACATGTCACCTCTGAGCAGACGGTATGCGACTGAATAGAGCTGGAGTTTCTTCAATCTGGCAGCATATGACAGATTTTGGAGTCCCTTTATCCTTTTGGTGAGGAACTTTTGGGGTCTCTCCAATTGCTGCAGATGTCGGGTGAGATACATCCCGAATGGGGCATTGTACTCGATCATTGGTCTGATAAGTGAACAGTACAGGGGAACAATGACCTCACTAGATCTGGATGTGAATCCCTTCATGATCAGGTGGGCAATGTAGAAGGTCTTTCTAACCACTTTAGCAATGTGAGTGTCAAAAGAAAGGCCACTGTCAACCTGGGTCCCCAGGTCCCTGATAACCTCTTCTGTGCTTAGTGGATTGCCACCTATATGGTAGCTTGGGGTTACCTTGTTTTTCCCGAAGGGTATGACTATACATTTTTGGCGTTTAACTTCAGGCCATGGCTCTGGCACCAGCTATCTGTTTCCGTGAGTCCCTTCTGAAGGATATCCGTGTCCGATGCACTTTCCACTATGGCCCAGTTTGCAGTCGCCTGCAAACTTTGTCAGCCAAAGTCCTCCCATGTTGGCCTGTACTTCTGAGAAGTAGATGCCAAACAATAGGGGCCAAGGACCGAGCCCTGTGGGACACCACTTGTGACCGGCTTGGAGTCTGACACAGCGCCAGCAACTCTAACCCTGTGGGTTCTGTCCTTAAGCCAGTTTGCAACCCATCTTGTGACATATGGGTTTACATTTAAGCTGGTAAGTTTTTCTACAATACCCGAGTGGGGTATTGTGTCGAAAGCCTTTGCAAGGTCAAGGTAGGCTGTATGGACTGCCTTTCCCTCATCAATGGCCTTGGTGACTGTTTCAAGAAGTCGACCAAGTTCAAAAGGCATGATCTTCCCTTGACAAAGCCAAACTGGTTCGGGTCCAATGTCTGCAAGTCCCTATATCTTTGTTTATGAGCTCCATTATGATCCTCTCCATAGCTTTGCAGACTAGACTTGTTAAGCTTATGGGGCGGTAATTACCAGGGTCCGTAGAGGCCGCCTTTGTGGAGTGGGACCACAGTTGCCGTCGCCACTCCTTGGGCACGTATCCTGTGGTAAGGCTGAGATTAAACAGCTGCCTTATGTGCGGGTTTAATTCCTCATTTAGCTCGTGTAGCACACAGCCGGGGACACCATCCGGTCCCATTGATGCTGTGTTTTTAGCTTTAGAGAGAGCAGCTTTCACCTGCGCATTTGAGATGTCCGGGAGGCTACACTCGGCTGGGATAGTTATCTCTCCTTTAGGGGAGAGGGGTGAAGTTTGCACTGAACCTGTCTGCCAGTATGTTGGCAATGTCTGTGGGTTCAGTGATTTTTGTATCATTTTGGACTAATTCTGAGCATATCTGGGAGTTTCCACCCAGGTTCCTAACATAGCTGAAAAAGGCCTTATGATTGTCCTTTGAATCCATGGCAATTTTTCTCTCAAAATTGGCCTTAGTTGATTTTATGAGTGCTCGTATTTTTTACTAATAATGATCAGGGTGACTTCCCTTTTATGGATTTTGTTCTATCATGTAATAGCTTTCTCCTCTTATTGTAAAGTTTGTTAATGGCTGGGGTCCACCAGACTGGACGTTTGCCCTTTGTGGAAAGAGTCTTGGTTTTATTTGGGATTGCCTGATCCATGCAGTCCTGGAGGTGTTCATAGAAGGCATTTGTAAGGGCTTCAGCTTGGGTTGTGGTTTCCTCTGGCTCAGGGGCCTTGAAGGATACCACACCAGTCTTGAGTAGTGTGAAGTTTGCTTTAGAGAAGTTCTTCACTATGGTCTTTTGCTTGGGGTGGGGCGGGATGTGGATTTCCAGTGAGATTAGTTTATGATCAGATCTCACCAATGAGGGATATACTTCCGGTGTGGAGCATTTTGTCCCCATGTTTGTGACAATGAGATCTAGTATATTTTCTCCTCTCGTGGGAACAGTGACTAGCTGTTCCATGGCATTTGAATTTATGAACTCCAGGAACCGTTGGGCTAGAAAGTTAGGGCTTGAGTAATGTTCCCAGTCTATATTCGGGTAGTTGAAGTCACCCAATATGATGGTGTTTGGAGATACATTTATACCCTCCAGTGTCTTCAGGAAGGCTGTGTGGGGTTCCTGAGTTTGAGAGGGTGGCCTGTAGCATGCTACATATTGTAGAGCAGTTTTGCCTATGGTTAGTTGCACCTGGATGGTTTCCGAAGCTTCGTGCGTTGCCACCAACCTGGAGGTATGAGTATCCTTTATGAATATGGATACACCCCCTCCTTTTGTGGTGTGGTCCGGGTTTTGGGGCCGGAACGCATGATATGAGGTAAAACCTAATAGTGCCGGGGTGCTCTCAGGAGCCTTGAACCAGGTTTCAGTTACAGCACAGACATCGATGTTCTCCATACTGAGAAGGGCCTCGAGTCGTGCATTTTGAGATTTAGACTTCTGGCATTGAGCAGCATTACCCTCAGTTTCTTCCCATTTTTGTTTTCTAGGGTGGTAGGTTTAGAATTTGAGCCTTGCCTAAAAAGGCACTATTGGGGTGGCAAGAGCCTTAGCCAATATCCGGAATCCCAGGGGTGACAGGTGCAAGCCGTCCCTTGCGAAGCAGCATGGCTTGTCAAGCATGTCATCCCAGGCAGACAGACACTGGATCCCCTTTGAATGACACCAGACATTAAGCCAATTGTTAAAGCTGATCATCTTGTCTCTATATTGTGGCATCATTCTTGGTGAAGGAAGGATACTGCTCAGGGTTAGGGTCATACCTGCCTGGGCTACATAATCAGAGAGCTCCTCTATGTCTCTTTTCATGTAGTCCAGGGAGGTGCGTCTCAGGTCATTCACACCAGCATGGACAATGACTGTGTCATATTTGTACTTGCCGTGGAGTGACCAGTGCTTGTGTTATGTGGCGGATTCTAGCACCCGATAGGCAGCTTACTGTGACCCTCTCCTTGTTCAGCCTGGTGAGTGGGACGTCATTGTGTCTGACTATGGAGTCACCTATGACAAGTATGTTTGGTGTTGTATTTGGCCTTAAGGGGTGTGACTGCTTTGCACACTGCTTTTGTGGTTTATGTGTTGCTTGTGGGGTGTCTTGAGGTAGCAGTTGTTTGGGTGTCTGCTTTGGAGGCCTCTGCTGTTTAGGTAAATTTTACTCAGAGCCTCCGAGTATGTCTTTGTGTGTTTATGTGTTTGATTCAGTGGAGTGGTAGCATTATGTGAGGCTGGTTTTGTGGTGTGTGTAGTTGCCTTCTCCTCCTGTCTGGTCTTGCCAGTCCTGAGTTGAGAGAGCTCAGCCTCCAGTTTGGCTAAATAGCTGCATCTCTCGCAAGTATTTGTGTTATGTGGGAGGAGGAGAGGGTTGTCTGTGTACATGAGGCAGTTATAACATTGCCTCAAGATTCCCAGATTCACCAGCTGGACCGGAGTGGAGATTGACAACTGACCTTTGGACATGCTAGAATAATATTGGGAAATCCTTAATTGAAAACAAGGGCCAGTGGGGAGTGAGGGTGTAGTGCTTTTAATTTTTAGTGCTGACTTATATAATTGCTTTAGTGAGCAAGTGCCAGGTAACTTGAGTGCAATGTGTTACAAGTAACTAAATGCAAAAACGACAAACAGTAACTTTCTTTCAAGTGAAACAAGGAAATAAGTACAGTAAGCAATGCAGATATCACTAGTGATCCACAGAAGCGCTGAGATATATAGATAAACAATCAATATATATATATATATATATATATATATATATATATATATATATATATATATACACACAGCATATATAATACAATGCATTAAAAAACGTATATATACAATAGTTTGTTCTATACAAGCTTATGCAGTCATAGTTTACACATAGTTGAAATTGGATAGGAGTATTTGGGAGCAAAATACTCCCTATATATATATATATATATATATATATATATATATATATATATATATATATATACATATAGATGTATGAGTCATAGATTCATAGCTTGGTACTAGGCTATCAGTCCTAGGGCCTATACAAGCCTCGCCATAACAATTCCCTGGCTATTTCTTCCCACAATATTTACTTCCCTGGATCTCTGTCTAGCAGGATGACTGATGTGATCCCCAGGATGATTTTCCTATCTCCCATCCAACCGCCAAGGTTCCTTTTGAAGAGGGCCAAGGAGGTGCTCTGCTTGACATGTATGGGCAGTCTATTCCAGAGTATGGGAAGTCTCTGGGTCAGGAAACTATACCTCCAGCATGTTTTGTTCATTGTGATGACAAGATTTAGATCCCTGGAGTGTGTGGAATTGGGATTTCTTTAAGTGGAGCATGTCCAACAGCTCAGGGTTTGACAAGGCCTTGTATGTTAATCAGAGATCACCTCTGAGTAGATGATATGCCACAGAGTATAGCTGGAGTTTTTTTAGACGGTCAGTATAGGGCATCTGCTTTAGGCCTGTGATTCTTTTAGTGAGGTATTTCTGCAGCCTTTGGAAACCATAGACATGGATACTTGCAAGTTCAATGAATAACTCTTTCAAGAAGATAATATATACCCAAACTACTTTGTGGGATATGCCCCCCACACCACTCAATGTGGGGGGCTGCTGTGCCCCCCACACCCACCCCCTTACTATATATACTAACTCCAGGATCGCACTACAATGGGGAACAAGGCAAATACCTTTCAACGAAATGACTTTCAGTCAAATGAGTTTTTAGTGAAGTGAGCTTTTAGTGAATTGTTCTCAGGCAAGTGATTTTCAGTGAAATGAGTTTTCAACGAAATGAGTTTCAGTGAAGTGTGTTCTCAATGAAATGAAGTAGACTCATATATAGGGAAGCATGCCTTGCAATCCAGATGTTGGAGTAAGATCCCACCCAAAAACTACAGACATGCACACATACACATATATATATATAGATATACATCTATTTATATATCTATAGATAGATATACATATACATATAGGTTCATAGGTTCATAGGTTGATACTAGGCTATCTGCCCTAGGGCATTTATAAGCCTAGCCAGAGTGTGTTTGGCTTTCGCCACCCTTTTAGATTACTTGAATGTGCCTCTGTATTGTAGGTCACAGAAGGTAGCCCTTTTAAGGTTAGTTTACTGTACCTCTGTCAAGAAGAGATCCCAGGGGTAAACTTATGATCTCCCATCCACTCGTCAAGATTTCTCTTGAAGAGGGTCAGTGTGGGGCTCTGCCTAACATGGATTGGGATTTTGTTCCAGAGTGAGGGGAGCCTCTGGGATATGAATCTGTCCCTCCAGCATGTCCTATTTATTTCTGTGCTAAGGTTCAAGTCCCTGGAGCGTGTAGCTCTAATGGATTTGGATTTCCTGAGGTGAAGCATGTCCATTAATTCTGGGTTGGACATGGCTTTATACGTCAGACACAGATCGCCTCTGAGTAGGCGGTAAGCAACTGCGTAGAGCTGGAGTTTCTTTAGCCGAACTGCATAGGGCATCTGTTTGAGTCCCTTGATCCTCTTGGTGAGGTACTTTTGGTGTTTTTCCAGTTGTTGCAGGTGTCGAGTAAGGTGCATCCCAAATGGGGCATTGTATTCAATTATGGGCCTGATAAATAATGAGTAGAGGGGCACAATGACCTCTCTTGATCTAGATGTCAACACTTTCGTGATAAGGTGGGCTATATAGAAGGTCTTTCTAACCACTTTGGCAATGTGATTGTCAAAGGAGAGATTGCTATCTACTTGGGTCCCCAAGTCCCTAATTACTTCTTCTGTACTTAATGAATTACCACCTATGTGGTAATTTGTGGGCACTTTGTTTTTCCCAAAGGGGATGACTATGCACTTTTTGGCATTTAGCTTTAGGCCATAGCTTTGGCACCAGTTATCCATCACTGTGAGACCCTTTTGGAGGATGCTTGCGTCAGCCGGAGAGTCGATTATGGCACCCAGTTTGCAGTCATCTGCGAACTTGGTCAGCCATAGTCCACCTGTGTTAGTCTGTACTTCAGAGAAATATATACCAAACAAGAGAGGTCCCAGGACTGAGCCTTGTGGGATGCCACTTGTAACTGGTTTAGAGTCTGACATGGCACCTGCTATTCTGACCATGTGAGTTCTATCCCTGAGCCAGTTTGCAACCCATCTTGTGACATAGGGGTTGATATTTAAGCTGGTGAGCTTATTTATGATGTCCGAGTGGGGTATTGTGTCGAAGGCTTTTGCGAGGTCCAGTTAGGCTGTGTGGACTACCTTCCCTTCATCTATGGCTTTGGTAACTGTTTCAAAGAAGTCAACAAGGTTCAAGAGGCAAGATCTGCCCTTAACAAAGCCAAATTGGGTAGGATCCAGTGTCTGGAGGTTCCCAATGTCTTTGTTTATGATTTTCATGATGATACGCTTCATAGCTTTGCAGACCAGGCTAGTCAGGCTTATAGGGCGATAGTTTCCGGGGTCTGTTGTGGCACCACCTTTGTGGAGTGGGACCACTGTTGCTGTACGCCATTCCTTGGGAACATATCCTGTAGTAAGGCTGAGATTGAACAGTGACTTTATATGAGGGTTTAGTTCTTCTTTGAGCTCGTGTAAGATGCAGCCCAGGACACCGTCTGGTCCCATTGATGTTGTGTTTTTTGCTTTGGAGAGGGCAGATCTCACCTGTGCATCTGTGATCTCAGGAAGGCTACACTCTGTTGGGATAGACATTTGATCGTTTGGGGGGGGAGGGGGGGGGAGTTTGCACTGAACCTTTCTGCCAGGATGTTGGCAATGTCTGTGGATTCAGTGTATTTTTTTGTCATTTTGCACTAACTCAGAGCATATCTGGGAGTTGCCTCCCAGGTTCCTGACATAACTAAAGAAGGTCTTGTGATTATCTTTAGTGTCTTGTGCAATTTTTCTTTCGAAGCTGGCCTTAGATGATTTTATGAGGGATCGTAGTTTCTTGCTAGTACTGATCAGAGATGCCTTCCCTTTTTGGGATTTTGCTCTATCATGTAGTAGCTTTCTCCTTCTGTTGTATAGCTTATTTATGGCCGCGGTCCACCAGACAGGTCTCCTGCCTTTGGAGGAGTGAGTCTTGGTTTTATTTGGGATGGCATGCTCCATACATTCCTGTAGGTGTCCATAGAATGCTTTTGTAAAGGATTCTGCATTTTGGGCCATATTTTCCACTTCCCTGGGGGCTTTGAAGGATTCTACCTCAGTTTTGAGAAGTGTGAAGTTTGCTTTTGAGAAGTTCTTTACCGTGGTTTCCTTTGCTGGGGGTAGGGATGGAATATGGATGTCCAGTGAGATTAGTTTATGGTCTGATCTTACCAATGAGGGGTATACCTCTGGTGTGGAACATAGAGACCCCATGTTGGTGATGACCAGATCCAATATGTTTTCCCCTCTTGTGGGAGTGGTGACCAGTTGTTGCATAGCATTTGAATTTATAAATTCTAGGAACCGTTGGGTGAGGGTGTTTGGGCTTGAGTAGCTTTCCCAATCAATGTTTGGGTAGTTGAAGTCACCCAATATAATGGTGTTTGGAGAGACCTTCATATTCTCCAGTGTTCTCAGGAAAGCCGAGTGGGATTCCTGTGTTTGGGAGGGTGGTCTGTAGCAGGCTACAAACTGAAAGGCAGTTTTGCCCACTGTTAGTTACACATGGATGGTCTCCGATGCTTCATGCAGTGCCACTAACCTAGAGGTGTAGGCATCTTTGATAAATATGGATACTCCCCCTCCTTTTGTGGTTTGGTCCAAGTTTTGGGGCCGAAAAGCATGGTATGAAGTATAGCCTGGTAGTGCTGGGGTGCTCTCGGGAGCCTTGAACTAGGTTTCTGTTACTGCACAGATATCGATATTCTCCATACTGAGGACAGTCTCGAGTGCGTGCATCTTGAGGTTTAGACTTCTGGCGTTGAGCAGCATTACCCTTAGTTTCTTTTCCTTGTGTTGTCTATGGAGGTGGGTTTGTCTTTTGAGCCTTGCCTAAAAAAGGCACTATGGGGGTAGCAAGAGCCTTTGCCACTATTCAAAAACCCAGGGGTGACAGGTGCAAGCCGTCCCTAGCGAAGCAACGTGGCTCATTGAGCATGTCATCCCAGGCTGACAGACACTGGATCCCCTTTGAATGACACCAATACTTTATCCAATTGTTAAATTGATCATTTTGTCTTTATACTGCGGCATCATTCTTGGTGAGGGCAAGATACTACTCAAGGTCAGGGTCAGCCTGGGCTACATGATCAGAGAGCTCCTCTATGTCTCTTTTCATGTAGTCCAGGGAGGTACGTCTCAGATCATTCACACCAGCATGGACAATGACGTAGTCATATTTGTACTTGCTTTGGAGTGACCTGAGTGCTTGTGTTATGTGGCAGATCCTGGCACCCGACAGGCAGCTTACAGTGACCTTCTCCTTGTTCAGTCTGGTGAGTGGGACGTCAGTGTGTCTGACAATAGAGTCACCTATTAGAAGTGTATTAGGTGTGTTGTTTAGCCTTAAGGGCTTTGACTGTGTGGCACACTGACTTCGTGAGCTATGTGCTACATGGGTATTGTTTTGTGGTAGGGGTTGCTTGGATGTTTGCTTTGGAGGTCTCTGCTGCTTAGGCAGATTTTTATTTAGAGCCACCGAATATGTTTTTGTGTGTTTATGTGTTTGGTTTGCTGATGTGATAGGTCTATGTGAGACTGGATTTGTGGTGTGTGTGGTTACCTTCTCCTCCTGACTGGCTGTGCCAGCCCTGAGTTGAGAGAGCTCAGCCTCCAGTTTGGCTATATAGTTGCATCTCTCACATATATTTGAGCTTGTTGGGAGGAGGAGAGGGTGGTCTGTATACATAAGGCAGTTGTAACACTGCCTCAGGATTCCCAGATTCACCAGCTGGACTGTAGAGTAAACCCGAAACTGACCTTTGGGCATATGCCTGAATAATATAGGGAACTACTTATTGACTGATCAGAAGGAACCAATAGGGAGCAAGTGCTTTGAAGGAGTATAAGAGGGTGTAGTGCTTAATTTATTAGTGTTTACCTATGAGATTACTTATACGAGCAAGTGCAGGGCTTTAGAAGAAAATAGAGTGCTTATTTTGAGATTTAGAACAGTTCTAAGGGAAAAAGTGAAGAGCAGACTGTGTGGAGCCGGGAATACTTTAAACCTGTATAAGCCTAAGCAGTGCTGCCCAATGCTGCTCTGTGCGCAAGATCGTGCAAAAAGAGAGTTGCAGGGTTTTACATATACATCTACATCTATCCCACTCATACATATAGATACATATATATATATATATATATATATATATATATATATATATATATATATTTACACACATATATATATATATATATATATATATATATATATATATTATATATATGTTCATAAGTAGGTACTAGGCTATCAACCCAAGGGCCTAAGTAAGCCTAGCCAACAAGGTTCCCTGGCTTACGCCACCCAAGAAAGTTAACTTCCTATGCCCCTGTCAAGCAGAGCCACAGAAGTGATCCCTGGGGTGTGTATATATATCTATATATATATATATATATATATATATATATATATATATATATATATATATATATATATATATATCTATATACACACACACATATATGTATATATATATATATATATATATATATCTATATCTATATATATCTATATCTATATCTATCTATATATATATATATATATATATATAATATATAATATATATAATATATACACACACACACACACACACACACACATATATATATATATATCTGTGTATGTGTATATATATATATATATATCTATATCTATATATATATATATATATATATATATATATATATATATATATATAATATATACACATACACACACACACACATATATATATATATATATATATATATATATATATATATATATATATATATATAGATATATGGTCTCCCATTGTTTTGTTGTATTCTTAAATGTGTGATTGGTATAAAGTCTTCCCAAAAAGCAGGAACAATGAAGCGGCAGAAGAATATTGAATGGGACAGGAGTATGGGATTGTGGCACAGCTGGGAAAGGTGTTGAAGAAATTGCTTGAAACCACCACGAAATGAGTCAAACAGCATTTAATGACAAAAAATAAAAATAAAACAGGAACAAGCGCTTTCACGCAATAAAAATTGCGCTTCATCAGGTTACAATCTTTCAGAAACTACCAATGCCTTTTATAACAATCCATTAACTACAATGATTCAATTAACTATGTTAATTAACTTAGATTCATTCATAATATTAACTTTCTGAATCAACATCAAGATTCCTTGTTCAAATACATTACACATAGCATTTAAAGACAATCAACCTAGCGGAACTATTCATAAGTTCAATAGTATATATAATTTCAAAGTTTACACAATACATTTGTATCAATGTGCATAAAACTCCCTTAATTGATAACATAATTGCTAAATGCAGTCCTATTTAACAGGAAGTAATGCCCATTTTAGAAAAAATATAGCTGTTGATGCGTCTATGCTTTACATTCATTGTTGCCAAATTAAAGCACCAGTTTCATAACTTCATTTATAGTTCATTGTTATTGTATTTAAGAAATCAGGATTCAGACCATACAGAACCCAACTTAAACATAGTTAAGTCAACTATCGCAAAATAATGAATACTAAAGATATAAGCTTGAATATCTAACATAAAATGCAGCGTTCACCAAAAACATTTACAATTGTCTTAGGCAGTACTTGTATTAATATCAAGCCTCTTACTAATTAAAAACTATCTCAAGGTAGATCAGGAGTCAGACATTCCTGTTTGCATCATTTGGAGAAACTATACCCATAAAGTTGAATATCACATCCACTAGCATCATGATGTAAGCCATATTAATTGTAAATGAATGCTGTGAAGAAACGAAAACTATATATAATATATAAATATAAAATATTAACAAGACAAGCATAAATAACCATCATATGATTAATGTATGCTTCCAGCACAGTACTCTATTTTTCACAGAGACATCATCTTGTTACGGATAAATAATTTTACCGTACATGTCTGCCCTTTCTTTCGCCTTAAGCTTATACATTTAATGATATCAGAGCTATAAAATATAAGAGACTCAAATCAAGACACATAGTATGGAAATAGCCATAGAAAATAAAACGTAGTTAATTAAAACTATGTTAACTAAATAACCTAAAAACAATTATTTATATAGATAAGTCATAGCATATATAATGCACTACTATATAATCATACAAAAATCAACTATATAATAAATAGTAACAAAATCCATGCTAAAAAACATAGGCAAACTAGCGCCATTAAAAATGCGTATTGGCCGATTATCCAGGACATGAGATGGCTTAAGCAATCCTACAGAGTAGCATATTGAAGTGGAAATTTAATAATTTCACATTATACAAAAATGCACATAAAGCTATAATGTAGAAATGCAGGACCTAGAAAATATAACATTGTTTTTTCAGAAATGCCAATAAATCCAGTCAATCATGAATTTTCAAAAATCCAATCACACAAATTTTATTATAATGCCCCTTTTGTCTTAATCGGGCAGAAAGACAAAGTCATATGAAAGAGCATAATCTAAAAAATAATACGTTATGCTACAGGACAGATCAATCCAAACATTTAGGTTGACGGTCCAAGAGACCAATATATAAGCCACCATGATATAATCAGGAGGGATTTTAGCATTGAGTTACAATGCAATATACATGGTAGTTGCTAACAGACAGAAAAACAGTGCTTTTTATTTACATAGATTCTGTCATGATGGACACTTCTGTGAGATCTTTAGATGTTATGGAAAAGGGTATAATACTTCTGTATCACAAGAATATTATATATATCTTATCTAAAGGGCTAAGTGGCCATTATTTTACGGACCAAATATTAACTAGGTCCTATTAAGGCCGGTCGAAGATTGACTATGGTATTCAAACCTGGTGGTATATGAGCCTTTAGCCTTAGGATCCACCTTAATTCAAAAGTTTCCAGGGTATTCATGTGGTCACCCTCCCTCCTGTTGGGATCAACTATCTGTAGTACCTGAAATAAAAAACTATGCTCAGGATGGGTACTACAATGTAATGCCAGAGCATTGTTGAAATTATTTCTTCTGATATTATATATGTGATCATATATTCGATCCCTTAGTCTCCGTGAGGTCAAACCCACATAATAAGCTTCACAGAGAGTACAGTTAGCAAGGTAGACCACATTTTTGGTATTACAGTTTGCATAGAACGTGGATACTGTATTCATGTTGGTACCTTGAGGTGCAAACCCACATTTTTTAGAAATATAACCACAAGAAGAACATTTACCACATGGAAAAGTGCCTGTTTTCACTTGAGATCTTATATCAGTGGGTATATTGACCAATTTCTCCTTGCATAGAAGTCTTTTCAGATTCATACAATTCATATATCTAAATATTGGTTTCTCACTGATAACTTCTGAAACAGATATATCTGAGAGTAAAATCTTCCAGTTACTTCTCACTATATTAGTTAGATGTTGTACGTCATTGGTAAATTTTATGTCATAAGACAAAGTGTTGGTCACATTTTTGGTAAATCTTTGATAATTAAAAAATTTTTTAGCCTGTGATGGTATGTTATCAGATGTGGGTTCACATATTTCATCTATCAATTTTAGGGGGTAACCCCTGTTTATAAAATGTTTCTTCTGAGTAGCTAAAACATTTAATGCATCCAGTTTATCACTACAAATCCTACTTATCCTACTTATCTGGTTCTTTACTATGTTGCGGAAGATATGTCGCGGATGTAGACTATCATAATGGAGGATCCCATTCCTCCAGCAAGATTTCCTATAAAGTGTCATTACCAGTTTACATTGATCAACTTTCTTAATATTGATGTCCAAAAAGTTTGCACTATGGTAGGAAATGTCATGACTGAACTTAAAGAATGAGGTGACACTGTTCATGTAGCTAATAAAAGAAATGAGACTGTTCTCATCTCCATTCCATAATAATAGAATGTCGTCTACGAAACGTCTGTATAGTACGACATTTTCAAACCTGGGGTCGCTAAAAATGTGTTCCTTTTCCCATTCCAATACGACAAGATTGGCATATGCATTGGCACAGGGGGTGCCCATGGCAACCCCCCATGTCTGCGCATATGCCACATTGCCGTAAAGGAACACATTATTATTTAGGACTAGGTCCAATAAACAGCATACATTCATAATTTCACCATTTTCAATACCCATTTGCGTCATATGAGTTCTTATCGCATCTAGGCCATACTCATTAGGAATTTTCGTAAATAGACTCTCAATATCTAAAGTTACTAATAAGGTTTTATCTGTTAATCTATCAGTTACCATATTTAATTTCAAATCATCTAAAAGTTTAAAAGAGTCAAGAAGGATTGTAGGTACTTGCTTCACTAGGGTTCCTAATTTAGTTTGTATATATAAGGATGCATTATATGTTACCCAGTGATCACCTGACACAATTGGGCGTAAAGGTGGTGGATATTTATCCTTGTGCAGCTTGGCAAGCCTTTAATAATAGGGATCAAAGGGAGTTCTATTAACAAAAAATCATATAAAGGTTTGTCAATGGATCTGGTCATTAACATATCATACAGTGTGTCATGGACATATTGTGTCAATGATGTTATTTGTAATTTGTCAATCTTTTTATATGCAACGTCATTACTTAACATGTTAAGCATTAATTCATGATAGAAAGTTGCATCCATTGCCACGATCCCCCCTCCCTTATCTGCTGGCTTAAACACAAGGTTAGAATCATTACACAATGCTTTCAGCTCAAGTGCTTCTTCCATGTTTAAATTCACAAAGATGTTCTTTTTCTCTGGATTATCATAATATTGATAAAAATCTCGTTCACTTGTTTTCAAAAAACAATCAACTACATGTGTCAGGGGGGGTATGAAGGTACTTTTCCTTCTACAGACAGAGTTATTCACATGACTACTATTTAAATCAGACAATTTATCTTTAAATAATAGCCTAAGGGAAAGTTTCCTGCAAAACTTGCGTAGCCCTATTAAGGTATCTGAGATGTTACTATATTGAGAGGGGATGAATGACATACCCTTGTTCATGATGCTCATTTCATTCAGCGAAAATGTCCTGGACGACAAGTTAAAAAACAGGCAGTTCACATTATCATTCTTCTTTTCTGCTCCGGTGTATCCCTTGGAGGTTTCGATATAGTTCATACCTTCATTCTTCTTCTCTGCTCCTGCACGTCTCCTGACAGTTTCCTTTTGCCTCTCCCCCGACTGTTGGATCGAGCTCGTACTGCCTCCTTGTAGGGAAGGGGAAAATTTAAAGGCATAGGTGCCATAAACTTGTTTACTGTCCCAGATATTTTGGGTTTTGCACCTAGTGTATTATGATGAGCCAGTCCTTGCTGGTTACATGGTAATGAAGATGATGGAGTATCAGACACTACAGGTGTATCGATTTGGGCGTTTATTATTTGCAGCTCTACGTCAGAAACACCAGTCTGTAGGGCTGTAGGAACATCGCTATTCAAGCCGGGTGGAATGTCTACTTGACTGGTGTTCACGTTATTATTGTTGGAGTTAGGATGAGATCTCGGCCATACAAAGATACGGCCGAGGCAAAAATCCTCACAGTCCCGTTTCAGCTTTCTGATTTTGATCTGTTCTAACTTGCTGCTATACAGTGACAGTTGTCTGTTCATGGCTTGTATCTTTGTTTTGCAAAACTCAGATTGGTGGGTGGTGGTGAGTAAACTATATTGTTCTTCTACTTTCTTCAATAGTTCAGCTTCAAGCGGTGTGAAATGATCCAGTAACAACTGGATATATTTATATCCAAAATCAATATTTAATTTCTGCCACTGCCGTAACAACTCTGGCTGGCTATCCCCATAGGTCGGCATGCACAAAACACGCATGCCACGGGGGATAACTTTAAAGTGCAGACACGCTTGCAGATGTCTCCTTTGCCAAACAAGTCTATGCAAGCGGTAAAGATCATTCTCTAGTGCTCTTAGACTTATAAAGAAATCATGCATATTATCACTGGTGCTCGACGGACTTCTGTATACATCACCATTCAGATCCATATGCAACAGCGGATTGTCTTGTTGGTAAAAGAGACAATTCCAGTTCTCATTAGGTACATTACTCACAGGATTATAGTCCAATTCAATATTCTGAGTTTCCATCGCGTGGTGACCAGTTAATTGCAAAAACAAAGATACTAACTGCAGAAAACAATATCCGATCACCCAAAGGTTTCTTGCATCAAAAAGTAGACGACAGTGTTGAAGAAATTGCTTGAAACCACCACGAAATGAGTCAAACAGCATTTAATGACAAAAAATAAAACAGGAACAAGCGCTTTCACGCAATAAAAATTGCGCTTCATCAGGTTACAATCTTTCAGAAACTACCAATGCCTTTTATAACAATCCATTAACTACAATGATTCAATTAACTATGTTAATTAACTTAGATTCATTCATAATATTAACTTTCTGAATCAACATCAAGATTCCTTGTTCAAATACATTACACATAGCATTTAAAGACAATCAACCTAGCGGAACTATTCATAAGTTCAATAGTATATATAATTTCAAAGTTTACACAATACATTTGTATCAATGTGCATAAAACTCCCTTAATTGATAACATAATTGCTAAATGCAGTCCTATTTAACAGGAAGTAATGCCCATTTTTAGAAAAAATATAGCTGTTGATGCGTCTATGCTTTACATTCATTGTTGCCAAATTAAAGCACCAGTTTCATAACTTCATTTATAGTTCATTGTTATTGTATTTAAGAAATCAGGATTCAGACCATACAGAACCCAACTTAAACATAGTTAAGTCAACTATCGCAAAATAATGAATACTAAAGATATAAGCTTGAATATCTAACATAAAATGCAGCGTTCACCAAAAACATTTACAATTGTCTTAGGCAGTACTTGTATTAATATCAAGCCTCTTACTAATTAAAAACTATCTCAAGGTAGATCAGGAGTCAGACATTCCTGTTTGCATCATTTGGAGAAACTATACCCATAAAGTTGAATATCACATCCACTAGCATCATGATGTAAGCCATATTAATTGTAAATGAATGCTGTGAAGAAACGAAAACTATATATAATATATAAATATAAAATATTAACAAGACAAACATAAATAACCATCATATGATTAATGTATGCTTCCAGCACAGTACTCTATTTTTCACAGAGACATCATCTTGTTACGGATAAATAATTTTACCGTACATGTCTGCCCTTTCTTTCGCCTTAAGCTTATACATTTAATGATATCAGAGCTATAAAATATAAGAGACTCAAATCAAGACACATAGTATGGAAATAGCCATAGAAAATAAAACGTAGTTAATTAAAACTATGTTAACTAAATAACCTAAAAACAATTATTTATATAGATAAGTCATAGCATATATAATGCACTACTATATAATCATACAAAAATCAACTATATAATAAATAGTAACAAAATCCATGCTAAAAAACATAGGCAAACTAGCGCCATTAAAAATGCGTATTGGCCGATTATCCAGGACATGAGATGGCTTAAGCAATCCTACAGAGTAGCATATTGAAGTGGAAATTTAATAATTTCACATTATACAAAAATGCACATAAAGCTATAATGTAGAAATGCAGGACCTAGAAAATATAACATTGTTTTTTCAGAAATGCCAATAAATCCAGTCAATCATGAATTTTTCAAAAATCCAATCACACAAATTTTATTATAATGCCCCTTTTGTCTTAATCGGGCAGAAAGACAAAGTCATATGAAAGAGCATAATCTAAAAAATAATACGTTATGCTACAGGACAGATCAATCCAAACATTTAGGTTGACGGTCCAAGAGACCAATATATAAGCCACCATGATATAATCAGGAGGGATTTTAGCATTGAGTTACAATGCAATATACATGGTAGTTGCTAACAGACAGAAAAACAGTGCTTTTTATTTACATAGATTCTGTCATGATGGACACTTCTGTGAGATCTTTAGATGTTATGGAAAAGGGTATAATACTTCTGTATCACAAGAATATTATATATATCTTATCTAAAGGGCTAAGTGGCCATTATTTTACGGACCAAATATTAACTAGGTCCTATTAAGGCCGGTCGAAGATTGACTATGGTATTCAAACCTAGTGGTATATGAGCCTTTAGCCTTAGGATCCACCTTAATTCAAAAGTTTCCAGGGTATTCATGTGGTCACCCTCCCTCCTGTTGGGATCAACTATCTGTAGTACCTGAAATAAAAAACTATGCTCAGGATGGGTACTACAATGTAATGCCAGAGCATTGTTGAAATTATTTCTTCTGATATTATATATGTGATCATATATTCGATCCCTTAGTCTCCGTGAGGTCAAACCCACATAATAAGCTTCACAGAGAGTACATTTAGCAAGGTAGACCACATTTTTGGTATTACAGTTTGCATAGAACGTGGATACTGTATTCATGTTGGTACCTTGAGGTGCAAACCCACATTTTTTAGAAATATAACCACAAGAAGAACATTTACCACATGGAAAAGTGCCTGTTTTCACTTGAGATCTTATATCAGTGGGTATATTGACCAATTTCTCCTTGCATAGAAGTCTTTTCAGATTCATACAATTCATATATCTAAATATTGGTTTCTCACTGATAACTTCTGAAACAGATATATCTGAGAGTAAAATCTTCCAGTTACTTCTCACTATATTAGTTAGATGTTGTACGTCATTGGTAAATTTTATGTCATAAGACAAAGTGTTGGTCACATTTTTGGTAAATCTTTGATAATTAAAAAATTTTTTAGCCTGTGATGGTATGTTATCAGATGTGGGTTCACATATTTCATCTATCAATTTTAGGGGGTAACCCCTGTTTATAAAATGTTTCTTCTGAGTAGCTAAAACATTTAATGCATCCAGTTTATCACTACAAATCCTACTTATCCTACTTATCTGGTTCTTTACTATGTTGCGGAAGATATGTCGCGGATGTAGACTATCATAATGGAGGATCCCATTCCTCCAGCAAGATTTCCTATAAAGTGTCGTTACCAGTTTACATTGATCAACTTTCTTAATATTGATGTCCAAAAAGTTTGCACTATGGTAGGAAATGTCATGACTGAACTTAAAGAATGAGGTGACACTGTTCATGTAGCTAATAAAAGAAATGAGACTGTTCTCATCTCCATTCCATAATAATAGAATGTCGTCTATGAAACGTCTGTATAGTACGACATTTTCAAACCTGGGGTCGCTAAAAATGTGTTCCTTTTCCCATTCCAATACGACAAGATTGGCATATGCATTGGCACAGGGGTGCCCATGGCAACCCCCCATGTCTGCGCATATGCCACATTGCCGTAAAGGAACACATTATTATTTAGGACTAGGTCCAATAAACAGCATACATTCATAATTTCACCATTTTCAATACCCATTTGCGTCATATGAGTTCTTATCGCATCTAGGCCATACTCATTAGGAATTTTCGTAAATAGACTCTCAATATCTAAAGTTACTAATAAGGTTTTATCTGTTAATCTATCAGTTACCATATTTAATTTCAAATCATCTAAAAGTTTAAAAGAGTCAAGAAGGATTGTAGGTACTTGCTTCACTAGGGTTCCTAATTTAGTTTGTATATATAAGGATGCATTATATGTTACCCAGTGATCACCTGACACAATTGGGCGTAAAGGTGGTGGATATTTATCCTTGTGCAGCTTCGGCAAGCCTTTAATAATAGGGATCAAAGGGAGTTCTATTAACAAAAAATCATATAAAGGTTTGTCAATGGATCTGGTCATTAACATATCATACAGTGTGTCATGGACATATTGTGTCAATGATGTTATTTGTAATTTGTCAATCTTTTTATATGCAACGTCATTACTTAACATGTTAAGCATTAATTCATGATAGAAAGTTGCATCCATTGCCACGATCCCCCCTCCCTTATCTGCTGGCTTAAACACAAGGTTAGAATCATTACACAATGCTTTCAGCTCAAGTGCTTCTTCCATGTTTAAATTCACAAAGATGTTCTTTTTCTCTGGATTATCATAATATTGATAAAAATCTCGTTCACTTGTTTTCAAAAAACAATCAACTACATGTGTCAGGGGGGGTATGAAGGTACTTTTCCTTCTACAGACAGCTGGGAAAGGTGTAATGCTCCTTTTCCCACAGTGGTGCATTCTTGGATTTGGTATAAATAATTAGAAGGGTGTGAGGGTGTGAAGCAGGACTTGCCCATCTGCAAAAAAGTAAGTGTTTTGTTTTTCGTTTGTGCTTTTGATATTTTTTTGCTACCAATTTCCTTCATAGAACCCACCAATGTCATAGCTTTAAGCTTGAACTACACAACAACCTAACAAATTCACAACTAACTACAGCACACAAAGTCATTCATCATCCAGAAAAATGCCCTGCAGTACAAAACTAATTACTGCCCTACTGTCCAGCAAGGGATTTCCATTCTAGTAACAAATTCTTACTACTCATAAATAAGTCAGGAGACTCGTTCTACTCCCAGTGGAATGGTGAACTCTAGAATAGTATCCTTACACAAATAAAACTCCCCGACAAAATCAATTGTTTTAAACCAGTGCTTAAGCAATAGCTTAAGAGACATAGAGGAGCTCTCTCAGCATGTAGCCCAGGCCGGTATGACCCTGACCTTGAGTAGCATCTTACCCTCACCAAGAATGATGCCACAATATGAAGGCAAGATGATCAATTTCAACAACTGGCTTAAGTATTGGTGTCATTCAAAGGGGATCCAATGCCTGTCAGCCTGGGATTACATGCTCGACAAGCCACGATGCTTCGCTAGGGATGGCTTGCACCTGTCACACCTGGGCTTTTGGATATTGGCAAAGGCTCTTGCCACCCCCATAGTGCCTTTTTTAGGCAAGGCTTAAAAGACAAACCCACCTCCATAGGTATCACAAGGGATAAGAAACTAAGAGTAATGCTACTCAATGCCAGAAGTCTAAATCTCAAGATGCATGCACTGGAAACTCTCCTTAGTATGGAGAACATCGATATCTGTGCAGTAACAGAAACCTGGTTCAAGGCTCCCGAGAGCACCCCAGCACTACCAGGTTATACCTCATACCATGTTTTTCGGCCCCAAAACTTGGACAGAACCACAAAAAGAGGGGGAGTATCAATATTCGTCAAAGATATCCACACCTCCAGGTAGGTGGCATAGCACGAAGCATCAGAGACTATCCATGTGCAACTAACAGTGGGTAAAACTGCCTTCCAGTTTATAGCCTGCTACAGACCATCCTCCCAAACCCAGGGACCCCACTCGGCCTTCCTGAGAACACTGGAAAATATGAAGGTCTCTCCAAACACCATTATATTGGGCGACTTCAACTACCCAAACATAGAATGGGAGCATTACTCTAACTCCAACACCCTAGCCCAAAGGTTCCTAGAATTTATAAACTCAAATGCTATGGAACAACTTGTTACCACTCCCACAAGAGGGGAAAACATACTGGACCTGATCATCACCAACATGAGGATTCATTGCTCCAGACCAGAAGTGTATCCCTCACTGGTAAGATCAGACCATAAACTAATTCACTAGATATTCACATCCCGACCCCAGCCCCTGCCCAGAAAACCACAGTGAAAAACTTCTCTAAAGCAAATTTCACACTCCTCAAAACCGAGGTGGAATCCTTCAAAGCCCCCAGGCCTGTGGAAAATATGGCCCAGACCGCAGAATCCTTTATAAACGCATTCTATGAACACCTTCAGGAATGCATGGATCATGCAATCCCAAACAAAACCAAGACCCAATCCTCCAAAGGCAGGCATCCTGTCTGGTAGACCCCAGCCATAAACAAACTATACAATAGAAGGAGGAAGCTACTACATGATAGAGCAAAATCCCAAAAAGGGAAGGCATCTCTGATCAGTATTAGCAAAAAACTATGGGCACTCATAAAATCGTCTAAGGCCAGCTTCGAGAGAAAAATTGCACAGGACACTAAGGATAATCACAAGGCTTTCTTTAGTTATGTTAGGAGCCTGGGTGGGAATTCCCAGATATGCTCAGAATTAGTCCAAAATGACAAAAAATACACCGAACCCACAGACATTGCCAACATCCTAGCTGACCGGTTCAGCGCAAACTTCTCCCCCCATCCCCACCAAAAGGGCAAATATCTATCCCAGCAGAGTGCTGCCCCCCTGACATCTCAGATGCTCAGGTAAGAGCCACCCTCTCCAAAGCAAAAAACACAGCATCAATGGGACCAGACTGTGTCCCGGGCTGCGTCCTACATGAACTCCAAGAAGAACTAAACCCAAACATAAAACTACTGTTCAATCTTAGCCTTACTACAGGATATGTACCCAAAGAGTGGCATACAGCAACAGTGGTCCCTCTTCACAAAGGTGGTGCCTCAAAGGATCCTGGAACTATCGCCCCATAAGCCTGACTAGCTTGGTCTGCAAAGCTATGGAAAGGATCATCATGGACCTCATAAATAAAGATATGGGGGACCTACAGACACTGGATCCTACCCAGTTCGGCTTTGTTAAGGGCAGATCCTGCCTCTTAAACCTGGTCGATTTCTTTGAAACAGTCACCAAGGCCATTGACGAGGGCAAGGTGGTCCACACAGCCTACCTGGACCTCGCAAAAGCCTTTGATACAATACCCCACTCGGGCATTATAGATAAGCTCACCAGCTTAAATATAAACCCCTATGTCACTAGATGGGTTGCAAACTGGCTCAAGGACAGAACCCACATGGTTAGAATTGCTGGAGCCATGTCAGACTCCAAACCAGTTACAAGTGGCGTCCCACAAGGCTCAGTCCTGGGACCTCTCTTGTTCGGTTTATATTTCTCGGAGGTACAGGCCAACATGGAAGGACTGTGGCTGACCAAGTTCGCAGATGACTGCAAACTGGGCGCCATAATCGACTCTCCAGCCGACACAAGCATCCTACAAAAGGGCCTCATAGGAACAGACAACTGGTGCCAGAGCCTTGGCCTCAAGCTAAATGCCAAAAAGTGTATAGTCATCCCCTGTGTATACACACAGGATGAGTGGTGCATGTATACCTGATAGAATACCATTGCTCAACATAGCCATTGTACAGTGGTTATGGTGAGTGTAGGACATATTGTGGACATGCCAGTGCCAGCCATGACATGGCATGCTACAACACAACTGCAACATTAAACATCACACATACACAATGTGTGTCATGTGACCTATACACTCAATAGCATTACAAGACATATGTGTGTCACTTTGTACAAATGGTGATTGCTATGCATATTGTGTATAGGTGCATATGTTTGCACACACACAACATTGAGGTGAATAGCAATTAATGATATGTGTAGTACTGTGGCCACTGTAACTGGATGGGGTGTAGTACCATGAGCCATCATCATGCAGCATAATGTTGTCACTCAAAGCTACTAATGTGTGCCAGACCGGCACATAGCATGCTGTACCTGAACTGCAGTACCATGGCTACATTCACCATTTCACAGCCAGTTGTTACATGGGTTTGTAAGGTGTCCAATAGGGGCATTGCCTAACATGAATGTGTTATGTGTTGAAGAGTGTCGCACAGCCACATGAGAGGCCTCTACCCATCAGGTATATTATGTGTGCTGTGTGGATGACATTTGGGATACTGGAGTGTGACCTTACAGTGGGTGTCTGGATACGCCATGTGTAGCATGTTAACGTGTACTGCGTATGACACAGTTGTGTATGTTGTGTGCATGTGCATCAACTCTGCCTATCCAATGTCCACTACAGTGTTGCCACAATTGTGTGGGATGCTCTGTGTATTGCATGTGTTTGAGGCAGCTACTCACGTTACTGAGATGTGCATAGTCTTACAGCAAACATGCACAGCAAGCATTATGCGCAGGTGTGTGACGTGTATATGGCCTACACCTCATCTATGACATGCACATTTAATTAGCAATATTAAATGTTGAACACACTCACCAGCATGGGTCTGCTGCCTTGCTGTCACACCAGAGGGACCTACAAGTATACGAGACAGTTTGTCAGTGGCAACAACTGTGGCATTGCTACTGTGTGTTTGCAATCTTACAGTAGTACAATGGTTGACATTCACAGGCCTGCAGATTATATTCCTAATTATTTGTATTGCACAACACTAGGCACCACATCTTCTAACTACACAGTACACATCTCACATAAGCATGATCTACCAATAGAGGTAACAGTAGTGTACAGCTATGCCATGTTACCTGCATGCTCCGTGTCAACTTGCTGGGTGGCTCCGGCCTCCATGATGATACATGTTAGTTGTTGTTGTTGTTGGCCAGGAGCCACCTGGCTCAGGAGTAGCTCCTCCACTCTGGTGAGGGGGGGATGGATGGCTACCCCACCACCTGTGGCAAGCTGTTGTCTACGGATATCAGACGCATGCTGCCGGACATGTCTAATTAAATCACTGACTGATGCCGTACCTGCTCATATGTCTGGTTATGCATTCCTATGTCATTTACTCTGCAGACAAGATCTTGCCACAGTGTAGTCTGCTCATGCTGGTCCTGGCTGGTTCTTTAGAACAGCAGGGCATAGTGCTGAACCATGGTGGCTGCAATCACTTCCTCCTCTGCTGGGCTATATGAGGGATTACGATGGTGGACCATGACCCTGGAAGACAATGAAACAATATGTGTGAGCAAGTCAAGTGGCACACTTAACATTCTAATGTACAGATATCAATTAACTGCCATATATAGCAACCTATTGGCTGTCAGAGGATACACACTTTCAATACCACATATCAGTGCTCAACCCACAACTGCCTGACAGTGCCTGGCACACTCTATATATCAAACCATGTTTTGCACAGCAACAAAGATAAACCAGTATGTAAGACTATACAACAGTACATGGCACACTGTATGCGACACAATGCACCACCTAGCCACAGGGGGTATATATATCAAGCTAATGCATAGCGTAACATGTAATCCATTGCAATGATTGTAAAGTCCAGTTACAGTATTACCAGTATACCACACTAGTCATTGATGGCAAACCCTGCCTAACATATGTACACATTCATTAATATAGGTGGCATATTGCTGTACTAGACTATACATGTTGCTAGTTACGCACCTATATCCTGTAACACACATATGACCGAGGCCATGGTACAGGCATACACACACACACACACACACACACACACACACACACACAAACATCAGACATACATACCAGACACAAAGGTATGCCAACCCACATGACCTTTACCTGTGTACCATACAGTACTGTGTGTCAGTAGTTACAAAACCTTATGCCTGAGGTATGTCATCTGTGAGGACTATGGGGAACACACATAACAGTGGTTCCAAGAAATGTGGACATGCACCATACTGTGCTGTTTAGGCATACAGCTTCAGGTAGTACTACAGTTCATACAGGGGTTGGATTCACCAGCACTAACACTCAATAAGCATACATGTACTGCTGTAGCCTACAATGGGACACCCCAGTCGACACCAACGGACTACGTCAGACTGTATGGCATACTGCTTTTTCTGCCTAGCAATAGCATACACATCTTTTGCTGGGATCACAGCTAGGACACATAATACCATAACAGAAACAGTTTCTCACTTAGCTATCACACATATACAGAACTCTGACACATTCACCAACACATTCACCATCACACTCAGTCAACCTCACATAGCAATTATTGCAACAAGTACATGTGGGTGTGTATCGATTCATAGGTAGGATATAGGCTATTGGCCTTAGGGCCTATAGATGTCTAGCCATATGCTACCCTGGCCTTTGACACACAGGTAATTTCATTTCATGTGACCCTGTCAAGCAGAGCCACAGAGGTGATTCCCGGGGTGTATTTCTTATCTCCCATACAATCATCAGGATTATATATGACGACTGCTAATTAGGAGCTTTGTTTGCTATTGATAGGTGGTTTGTTCCAGAGTATGGGATGTCTCTGAGATAGGAATCTATCCCTCCAGCATGTGCTGTTTATTGAGGTGACAAGGTTTAGGTCCCTAGAGTGTGTAGCTCGTAGGGATTGTGATCTGTTTACATGGAGCATGTCCAACAGCTCTGGGTTTGACATAGCTTTGTATGTTAGGCAGAGGTCACCTTTGGGTAGGCAGTATGCGACACAGTCTGGCTGTGGTTTTCTGAGATGGTCTGCATAGGGCATCTGTTTGAGGCTGGTATTACTCTTTGTGAGGTATGTCTTTGTCCTTTCCAGTTGCTGTAGATGTCTTGTGAGGTACATACCACATGGGGCATTGTACTCTATAATGGGTTTTATGTGTGTGGAGTAGTGGGGAACACTGACCTATATTTCCCTGGATGACACACCTTTTGTGATGACATGTGCCAAATAGACAGATTGCATGCCTAGTGTGGCACTGTGATTATCAAAGGGGAGACTACTGTCCACCTGTGTCCCATGGTCTCTTATCACACCTTCGGTGTTAGGTAGACTACCACCTATGTGGTAGTTAATGGGTACTGAGTTTTTGCAAGGAGGGATGCCAATGCAGTGTCAACATTGAGCTTGAGTCCATGGCTTTGTCACCAGGCATCTGTTGCAGTAAATATGACCCTGTCTCTCTCTCTCTCTCTCTCTCTCTATATATATATATATATATATATATATATATATATACACACACATACATATAAACATCCATTGGTGTACATATAGATATACATAGAGGCACATATACAGTCCACCTTTCATGGTGGGAATATCAAGTATGCGAAGGTTGTGAGGTATACAGTTATGTCGTAATATTGCACAGTGTTGTGCGGAATGCATTGAAGGTGTTCTCAGCCCATGTAGCTTTAGCAGGCCTCACTGGCTGCAACACTGCAAACCTGACAAATCATACCCACAGCATTTAACCACCACATGTCATATACCAGCACTGTATGCTGTCTGGTTTGCCACACACTACAACCTACATAGAAATATGCACATAACAACCTTCAACAACATATATATGTCCACCTTTCACAAACAGTTGCAGTATGTCCCTTGCTCTATGCACATGTACAGATGTTAATATATCTGACACAGACAGATCTCTCTGTATGTGTGTGCCATACACACACAAGGACCACACTTTTGTAAGTCCATGTACCTCACGGCTGACCTGTTGGGCCTTGCTGCAACATGAACAGGTGTCACATGTGAGCACACAGTAATATTAGAGGGTGTATATATAGCTGCAAATGCTAGATTACCATACTAGCCTGGTACAGCTGTTGCCAATGCTAAGCTACACGTTAATATGACTATCATGCATTTGTTACTCTGTCACGTCCATGTTTACATAACTGTATGCGCTACTCCCCCAGACATTGTACACACTACTGTACAGAACACAGATAACATGGATCAGATGTTTGACATTTAATGCTGAACTACATATGTCACACTCATATCCCACTGCACACAGCTACACACTGATTTCTCCATGGCAGTAGTTATGCAGGGCATCTGTGCATAGATACGTACTGCTGCCACATATGGATGATTCAAACTATGTAGAGTACTCTTCAAAAACATCTACTACATGCCAGTAAATACATATCTGTTACATACCTTTCCTTTGTATGTGTTTGTAGTAGTCAGTTCCGTGTGTTTTGTATACTTTTTTTTTTTATATCTTATTTTTTTTCAATATATATTTTTTCAATATATTATTCTTTTTTCAATATATTTCTTTTCAATATATATATTTTTTCAATATATTATTTTTTTCAATATATTTTTTTTCAATATATATTTTTTTCAATATATTTTTTTCGATATATATATTTTTTCAATATATTTTCTTTTATATCTTTTTTGTTTCCTGTTGCTGTGGTCTGTGTCTCTCTGTGTCTCTCTGTGTCGCTCTCTCTCTCTCTCTCTCTCTCTCTCTCCCTCTCTGTACCTGCAATGAAATGATTGCATGTGTGGACAGCAAGTACAGCCTGCTTTTATAAGTATCTGCACATGTGCATGTGATGGCTTCTGCACCAGTTGTTGGCCACCATTTGGCAATTGCAAGCAGCCTGCTGTGTGGTACTTGCAGTAGTCACTGTCATAGCAACCAAATGCTATAAATTGCTAAGTCAGGTAGGCATAGCCCTTTCAGCTTTCCAAAGTGGAGACCATGCTTGTTTGCTGTGGACACCGTTGTGTAAGTCAGAAGGTTGGTATATTTCTTGTATCTGATGCTAGGGGTGTAGCCAGTGATTTGAATGTTGTACTCAGACCTGAATGTTGCCACTTTCAGTACACAGTTGTCAGTGTAGTATTGTGCTCACCCCTACAAATGCTAACACAAGATACATGGGAGTATGTAGTTTATTTTCTACTTATACAATTAGCTGCCATACATATGTAGTTATTGAGATGTTTTCATTTGGCACATGAACTGTTTGTGAACTGCTATACTGTGGATATTAATGTACTCACTTCTGCACAGTTTGTGTTTTGTTTTTGTTGACATTAGCACAGGATGCTCATGAAAACTGGACAATTCCAGTGCTGAGTATGCCTACCTACATCCTTGCTGGGCCTTGAACACACAGGTATTTTGTACATTTGGGTGGGGATTGTCCTGCTATGATACTATGTGGGGGTTGTAAAGTGCTGCTGTAACATTATTTACTGCTAAAATGGCTGGTTCTCTTATCACAGTCATGTAATGCAATTCCACAACTGCTGGTAAAGTTCCACAGAACAGATTTTGTGTTATGGCATTTCTATCTTGTCTTTAGATTCACTCATTCTGATGCATGATATATATATTTCAGCAACAACCTACAGTATATCTACTGTGGCTTAGTGGTACTTCATGCAGTCTAGTGTGTACAAGGTTTGGGGTTTGAGACTGACAGTGGTGTTTTATTTTGCTGCTGAGCAGAACAAGGGCCCTCACATGCAGGGTGACTAAGGCACTTTTAAGCAGTTGTAAGCAGGTTTGCGCGGGTTTGCGTGATGCTTAGCAATACTTAGCTGGGCCTTGAACACACAGGTATTTTGTACATTTGGGTGTGGATTGTCCTGCTATGATACTGTGTGGGGGTTGTAAAGTGCTGCTGTAACATTATTTACTGCTAAAATGGCTGGTTCTCTTATCACAGTCATGTAATGCAATTCCACAACAGCTGCTGGTAAAGTTCCACAGAACAGGTTTTGTGTTATGGCATTCCTATCTTTCCTTTAGATTCACTCATTCTGATGCATGATATATATATATTTCAGCAACAACCTGCAGTATATCTACTGTGGCTTAGTGGTACTTCATGCAGTCTAGTGTGTACAAGGTTTGGGGTTCGAGACTGGCAGTGGTGTTTTATTTTGCTGCTGAGCAGAACAAGGGCCCTCACATGCAGGGTGACTAAGGCACATTTAAGCAGTTGTAAGAAGGTTTGCGCGGGTTTGCATGATGCTTATCAATACTTAGCTAAGTGCACACAAATGCACACTCACGCAAACCCGCTAACTACTGCTTAAAAGTGCTTACGCCCACTAATCCCCGCGCTCATTTCTTTGAAAGAAAAGAAAATGGGGAGATAGGACAGTGGTGAAAAAGGGGCACAAAGAGTTAAAGACAGCAGGGAAAACAGCTAGGAATGTGCAGGATGGGTGTAGGGAAGGTCCATAGCTGCCCATTTCTTTAGCAGCAACAGCTGTGTATATACTAGTAATTTGGAGGGAAATTTGAAATCTTCCACCCCTGAGAGAGGGGTGAGGAGAATGAAGTATGTTGTACTACCAATTAAATTTCAGTTTCTGTGTCCAGCGGACATGTGTGCAAAATGGGCAACTATGTATGGGGCGTTATTTTTTTGTGGGAGCAGATTGCCCATTTTTTTTTTCAGGTGAGAGTGGAATGTGGGGTAGGGGAAGTAGGTATATTTGGGGAGGTAGGTTGGGGAGGTAAACAGACAAGACAAACAAGATGCATACAGGGGTGGAATATGACACATGGGGTGGGTGAACACCATTGATGGGGAAGGATGTTTGGAAATCGCAAGCCCATGAGCCCACAGATGGCAACAGTGGAACTGAGATCCCCACCCATGGGCAGTCACCACTGCACCTTCACAGCCCAGAGGATGGCTGTGCTGGGGGCTGCATAGGAGGGGCAAGCTCACCCATGAGATGCGCCACTCTTGCCTCGAGCTGGCATAGGGGATCAGCAACTGAACACTCGATCTCCCTATGCACCTCAGCCTGGACCATTCGGAGGGTGCTAGGTGGCCCTCCTCTGGCCACACTTGCAGGGGGGGACGAGCCCCATCCCCTGCAGTGCTTCCACCCAAAGGTGGCACAGGGCCAACAGAGGAGGAGGTCCCGGGCTGGGCACCGGACCTGCTGCTGCCAGGTGCCATCGCCAGCTGAAGTGGGGCAGGTGGGTCCGCTGGGACCGGCCTTCCAATACGTTCTATGTTTAGGAGGATTTAATGACAATATGGGTTAGTAACAGCCAACAGCATTCCAAATTAGTTGTAACAACATGCAGTAATATTCCCATTAACCCAAAACACCAGAGTTCCAACAGTTGAACAGCAAGCATAACACATGCATATATAGAACAACAGTGGACATTCCAACAGCATGCAGGACTGATTGGTGGCAACAGGCCACCAAGATTGTGGTGTTTGAACAGGCCACATGCATCAAAGTAAATGAAGATATTTATAAACTAATAGGACATATGTCCCAACAAATGTTTTGAGATTACACACATCCATTGAGGTGTGGAATTACATTGTTTATGCACATACAGTAGGGTGTAAAAATACACCTCCATTAACAACTTATATGTACTTATAGTTTACACTACATTCCTATTGACTGCAGGTATATATCCCCTACATGTATTATTACACTAGGCAATGTCCATTAAGTTGTGAAATGGGTTTTGCTAGTTCCTTATATACCTGACCTGTATCTGACATACAAACTGTCCAGGATGCAGATGTTACTGCTACGTATTTATATATTTTTATTTATATTTATATATCTACATATCTGTATGTGTTCAGATGACATTATCAGTTATATTTTAACAGCCCCCTACATTTCTAGCAGCACACTGACAGTTCCGGAGAACACAATAACAAGCTACTCATGTGCCAGATTTACCTATACATGCCAGCCATGAAACAACAGTTGAGGACTGTATATATGCTTAACAGCTACTGGCACTCCCTTCATCCACTTTCTATGGGCCTACCCAAGTGTGGGTTGACAGAGCTTAATACAACACTGCTATTTCTATACTGAAAGAGTACAACAACATTTCGAAGAAAGTGACATGGACACACTCCAGGAGTTATACCTTTATTAATTACATTACACAGTTTTGTAGTGGCTCTCTCATTTATTTGATATTATAGTGCATGCAGACAACTTATTTAAGATGTATTATACCTTAATTTATGGGTTATGACACTCTTTTTCAGGCTCTCTCACTTATTTTATATAACAATACATGCAGAGAAATTATTCAGGGCTTATTATACCTGTATTATTGGGCTACAACACTTTTTGTCAGGCTCTCTCACAGAATAATTACTTACCTGCCTGGTGGTGCAGCCTTAGCAGCCTAAGTGCATAGGCTTGCTGATTTGCAGCATGGACACCTGCAGCTGTGAAGTAAATGAAGTGATATTGAGACATACCTATCCATAATATCGACTACAATAGCAATTCTTACATACTTCATTCCATGGCTACCTACACAGTAGTGGGGCATTTGCCATCCCACGAGCCTCCTGTATCCATTGGTTCAGTTGGTCCTGCTTGCATCTTTTCAGGTTTGCATGGTAGTGTCTGACATGCTTATCAGTCCGAGGGACATCTATGGCACTGGTGAGTTCATGTGTGAGACGGTTCCCGGCTTCCGCTTTGTATTCTGTGCCCTGGAACTGGCCCTACAGGAGTCTGGCATCATGAGGATGGACGAGGAGCCAAACCATCACTTTTGACTCCTCAATGTCCCACCGTTGCACTCGAAAGTGAGAGTCCTCTCCAACACCAGCCATTGCTACCTGCAGATGGGAGCTACAACCAGTTATGGCAAGTATTCCCACCTATGGAGCTTAAATATGCCTCATTTCCTGCACTTATACGTGATTGGCCAGATTTGAAAATACTCAGCTGAGTGCACACCTGCTTAGCACTGGGTAAACTTTGATTAATATGTATATGTGTGTTAACAGTGCATGAACATCAAATGCTGTCATGGCTTAGTGGTTCAGTACTTTGATTATGGTGCACACCATCCTGGGTTTGAGGCCTGTCATTGCCTTTTATTGTACTACTGGCCTGATCGGCTAGGAGGTGTGGCTGTGTTTAGCCGACTTTGCTCAAGTTTGCCCAGCGTTGCTCTACTTTTACCGACGTTGCCCGATGTTGCGCTAGTTAGTGCGGTGCGCAGCTTCCTGCAAACATGTTTTGTTTGCGCTAGTTGGCGTGATGCGCAGCTCCGTGCAAAGCTATTGCACTAGTTAAAGCACTGCTAAGCTATGAGCAATTATACTTAAATATGCTTAATACTGGTAAACTTTGCTTAGCAGTGCTTCACACTGTTTAAGATACATTACTTATGTATTTATCAGTATGCATGACCATGTCACCTTCTTATATATATATATAAAATATCGTTTACTACTACATAGGCCATTTCAATGCATTTTACTAAAATTTAAAAGGTAAATGTCAGGAATTATTTTTATGCACAGATTTAATACAGAAAATGGAAAGGGGAGTGGTGGGACTCGAACCGGGAATGCCTCCTCTTTGTGCGAAGGCTCTACCACTACGCTATTGCTATTTGGCTTAATTTGCATATAAGTAGTTTATTATCTTCTTCGATGTCTGAACTGCAAACTGCAGCTAGGCAATGGTCAAACCCACACACACACGCGCAAATATGGGCAGCTATATCGGGAATGATAAAAAAAAAGGTTTTACATTTTATTATATTTGTACAGGGGTTTGGAATGTGGGGGAGTGTAGTGTTGGGGATATACACATTTTAGCGGACTCGCTCATGTCTGGTGACATTTGCAGTTTAGGCACTTGCAGGGACGTGGATATTTGGACTGCTCGGCAGTCTGACATGCCCCCTGCACTCATGCACGCTCTGTGTTAGCCTTTGAGTTGAGTCAGCGCACCCTCATAAATATGCATGGTGAGCTGACGTCATACTCTTAAGCTGCAGTTTCCGAGTAAGACTTATTTAGTCTTACACGGAGGATTAGTGAATCCTGGCCAGTACCTTTTATTATCTGTGTCAACGTCGAACCACTTTGTTGTGAAGCGCAGGGCTGTTGCTCTTTCTCTTCACCCCTGCCATTGTTTGTTGCATTTGCCATTGTTGCAACCGACCCCTTGGCGATGGTTTCTGTTGTATTAGTATCTTCTCTGGCTGCTTTAACTGAAAAGGTGAAAAAGAAGTAATTTCACCCTGTGTGTCTTTATCCTTACTTCCTGATGAACATTGAGAACTAGAGTGTTCCTTCACCCTAGAGCATATCGCATTATTAACGGAACCATTCCTTTGATTTTCTAAAGGAACCTCCTCGTCATCTGCTACACCTTTTGAAGATATCTCTAGTCACCGATTGGGTGCGGTGTGCCATTGAATTTGCATATGCTCTTTCTGATTGAACAGTGGTTCTACAGCTGACTGTACTGCCCCAAAAGTATCTAACTGATCTAATGAATTTTTAACTTTTCCTTTTTCTTTTGAGTCCGTAATACTACTCTTAGAAAAACAACTTTGGTTTTCATTTCTTGGCCATGAGAAGATATGACCATTCCTGAAATCATTAACATCTCGTAGTTTGTGCTTCTATTTAGACTCCTGCTTAGTATCAAACAAATGCAGATGATCTAATACTGCTTGATACATCCCACTGGAACTTGCATAGCAAGGCATATTTAGAATGTCATTTTCCAACTTCTCTATCTCTTCTAAAAGTTTCTTCTCAGTTGGTTCAAAGAAATTATTCATAAGTCTCATGTAGTCTGCACTCAACTTTAAGTTGAGTTGCTGCCATTGCACAAGGAGCTCTGTGTTAAGTGTTCACATACGAGGGCATTTTCGATATTCTTAGCCCTCGTGGTACTACACCCAACTCCAAATAAGCCTGAAAGCTTAACCACTGCCATTGGAGTTGTTTGTACATTTGCACTTTTTTCTCTAAGATCTCCAACATTTTCTTAAATTCCTCGGTCATCTGGTCAGCGGTTACCAACGAAGGAGGTAAGTTAAACATAATAGTAACAATGGATTATTCTGCATCTGTAGAAGTCTCTTTACTGAACCATTCGGTTCTCTCACCACAGTATTCGAAATACTAGTTAAACTCATAACGTTGGCTGAAACTCTCCCTTAACCTTGACGTACACAGTGCTAACCAAACTCCAGTAGTCAAAAAACCACAGGCTGTACTGCTCAAAATAGATCCAAACACAAATAAATCATGCCAAAATTTAATGCAAAGCTTTCGGGTTAACCACCCTTCATCAGTACATAAAAACATATAAACTTTTCATTATTTAAATAGGGAGCCATTTAAGATCACATGCTACAGCCAGCCTAACATCATGAACTAACAATTAACTTTTAAAATGACATCACATTTAGCAAGATTTGTATTTAGAAGAAAGAAATTTACGTTTAGAAAAAGAAATTTACACTTAAAAAAATATATAATAATGCCTAAAACTCATTTAAAAAATGTTACTATATTCTAGACATATAGGTACATATATAATAATAATATTAAAAATATATGAAATTAAATTAAATATTTTCTCTTTGCCTTTCTATTAATCTTGTTTTTATTAATGTTTTGTTATACATTTTTGTACTGTTGATCCTAATGTACTCAAAATATTAAATGTTTTGTGAACTTGGAGCTTTTCTCCTCGGGCCTCTTATTAATACCGGCTTTAGACTAACTGCATTATTCAAACCGGGCTTGGCATCTGCCTGAAGTCTAATGATCCATTCCTACTCCTTTAATTCCAGAGTATTATTCATATCACCTCCCCTACTTCCCATATTCACTGTACCTATACCCCTAAACTTAAATTTATGCGTACTATTAGTCTCAGAGATAAGCTTACTCAATGCATTTGTTACCACTTTCCTTCTAATCTCTGATTTATGTTCTACTATCTGCTCTCTTAATTTCCTAGTGGTCTTACTCACATAAAATGATGTACACAATGTACATGTGGCTAAATATACCACTTGGGTCATATTACAGTTTACGAGGGTCCTGAAGGTGAATATTTCTTTAGTTTCAGGATGTTCAAAGTTATCTGTCTCATCATATATAATTGCACCTTCAGTGTTCCTTTAAATGTGTGTGGTGCATGCATACTGCTCCTATTAATATATCTACAAATATTTATTTCCTTTTTATATATTGTAGATTCTATTTTTTCTTCTTTCCTATACAGTTGAATATCTAAAAAAACTATACTTTCTTCCGATGCCAACATTTTAAACTTTAAAAACTCCATGGAATTATTTAAATAGATAATATAATTCTATAATTCCTCCATGTTACCATCCCATATTAGAAAACAATCATCCACGAACCTTCTATAAAACTTGACCTTATTATTTAATTCATTTTCCTCACTAAAAATATAGTGCTTCTCCCATTGATATAATACCAAGTTGACGTATGTATTTGCTATTGGGGTGCCCATTGCTACCCCAGTTAACTGCAAGTACGGTGTTTTTTCAAAAATGAAAACATTTTTAGTTAATATTACCTCTAATAGTGTACATATATTTATATGTATACCCTAGAGCAGCTGGGTGTGGCTAAGTATCTTACCACCACTGATCTTACCAAGGGTTACTGGCAGGTGCCGTTGACTCCCAGTGCTAGAGAGGAGTCAGCCTTTATGACTCCTTCTGGCTTGAATGAATTCACAAAGATGCTCTTTGGGATGAAAAAATGCCCCAGTGACTTTTTAGAGGCTGGTAGATCATAACCTAGCAAAAGCTTGAGAGTTTGTCCTTGCTTACCTAGATGATATTGCTATCTACAGCCATTCCTGGCAAGAGCACCTTCAGCATTTCAGGGAGGTACTGGGCAGACTACAGAGGGCCGGACTGACCATTAAGCCCAGCAAATGTCAAGTGGGTATGGCAGAGGTCTCCTACCTGGGACATAAAGTAGGGAGTGGTAAGATCAGGTCAGAACCTGCCAAAGTGGAAGCCATTCAAGCATGGTCTGTCCCTGTTACCATAAAGCAGGTGAGGGCATTTTTAGGGACAGAAAGTTTGTCCCCAGTTATAGTACCACAGCTGCTCCCCTCACAGACCTGACAAGGAAAAACAGGCCAGATAAGGTAGTGTGGAGCCCAGCATGTGAGCAGGCATTCCAGAAGCTTAAAGGAGCTTTGGGAGGACCCCCCTGTTTAGTCAGTTCAGATTACACCAATTAATTTGTTGTGCAGGTGGATGCTTCAAACCATGGGGTTGGGGCTGTACTTAGCCAGATTTCTTCAGAGGGAGACGAGCACCCAGTGGTTTATCTCAGTCGTAGGCTCCAACCCAGGGAGGGATACTATGCAGCTGTAGAAAAGGAATGCCTAGTCAAAGTGTGGGCACTGCAGAAACTTCAGACTTATCTGTATGGAAGGAAATTCACTGTGGTTACAGACCACAATCCCTTAACATGGCTACATTGAGCCAGTCAGCAAAATACCAAGTTACTAAGGTGGAGCCTAGGGTTGCAGGTATATGATATGACAATGCAGCACCACTGTGGGGTTAGCAATGTCAATGCAGATGGTCTCTGAAGACAAGGAATGGGGTAAGGTATTCCTGGATAGGGTCAACCCTCTCAAGCAACATTTCTCAAGGCTGACTTGAAAAACTAGCTTGAGTTTCCGGGGGGGGGTTTGTGACACTGCCAGCCCATCTCTATGGAATTTTGTAAATAATTCTATGTCATTTGTGAATATTGACATGATTTATACATAGACCTATGAAACCAGCACCGGCAAAAAACACACATAAATACATGAAAACATACTCGGTGGCTCTAAATAAAATCTGCAAAAGCAACAGAGACCTCAAAAGCAGACATCCAAGCAACCTCCACCCCCTCGCAACACAAACCATGAAACACATACTTCACAAAACCAGTGTGCCATGCAATCACAGCTCTTAAGGCAAAATAACATACCCAACACACTAGTAATAGGTGACTCTATAGTCAGGCACACTGGCGTCCCACTCACTAGGCTGAACAAGGAGAAGGTTACTGTTAGCTGCATGTCAGGTGCCAGGATCCGTCACATAACACAAGCACTCAGGTCACTCCAGAACAACTACAAATATGACTCTGTCATTGTCCATGTTGGTGTGAATGACCTGAGCCGTACCTCCCTGGACTACATGAAAAGAGACATGGAGGAGCTCTCTGATCACGTAGCCCTGGCCGGTATGACCCTGACCCTGAGTAGCATCCTGTCCTCATCAAGAATGATACCATGGTATAGAGATACAATTATCAATTTCTACAATTGGCTAAGCTTCTGGTGTCATTCAAAGGGGGAAATTCAGTGTCTGTCAACCTGAGATGACATGCTCGACAAGCCACGCTACTTTGCTAGAGACGGCTTGCACCTGTCACCCTTAGGCTTTCAAATACTGGCCAAGGCTCTTGCCACCCCCATAGTGCCTTTGTTAGGCAAGTCTCAAAAGACAAACCCACTGCCATAAATAGCACAAGTAAAAAAAAAACTGAGGGTAATGCTACTCAATGCCAGAAGTCTAAACCTCAAAATGCATGCACTCAAGGCACTCCTCAGTATGGAGAAAATCGATATATGTGCAGTAACAGGAACTGGTTTAAGGCTCTAGAGAGCATCTCAGCACTACTAGGCTACAACTCATACCATACATTTTGGCCAGTAAACCCGGACCAAAATACAAAAGGTGGGGGAGTATCCATATTCATCAATGATACTCACACCTCCAGGTTAGTGGCATAGCACGATGCTTCAGAGATCATCCACGTGAAACTAACAATGGGCAAGAGTGCTATTCAAATTATAGCTTTCTACAGATCACCCACCATGTCCCAGGACCCCCACTCCGCATTCCTGGAAACACTGGGAAACATAAAGGTCCTACCAAACACCCTGATATTGGGTGATTTCAATTAACCAAACATTAACTGGGAGAACTACTCAAGTACAAACTCCCTTGCCCAACATTTCCTAGAATTTATAAACTCAAACTCCCTGGATCAACTGGTCAACACCCCCACCAGAGGTGACAACATATTGGACCTGGTCATCACCAACTTGGGCGACCAGTGTTCCACACTGGAGGACAACCCCTCACTGGTTAGATCTGACCATAAACTAATCACTCTGGATATCCACATTTTGCCACCACCACCGGTCAAAGAAACCACCGTGAAAAAGTTTTCAAAAGCAAACTTCACATTACTTAAGACCAAGGTGGGAAGTTTAAAAGCCCCCATGATAAAGAATAACGCTGTCCAAGCTGCAAAATCCTTTACTAATGCACTCTATGGGCACCTCCAAGAATGCATGGATCGTGCTATCACAAACAAAACCAAGACTCATTGCTCCAAGGAAAGGAAACCAGTCTGGTGGACCCCTGCCATAAACAAGCTATACAATAGAAGGAGGAAACTAGTACAGAAAAGGGTAAAATCCCAAGAAGGGAAGACATCCCTGATCAGTATCAGCAAGTAACTACATTCCCTCATAAAATCATCCAAGGCTAGCTACGAAATTAATCAAATTACCATGGACTCCAAAGATAACCACAAGGCATTCTTTAGTTATGTCAAGAATCTAAGTGGCAATTCTCAGATTTGCTCGGAGTTAGTGCAGAATGGCACAAAATACACTGAACCGACCAATTTAGCTAAAATCCTGGCAGACAGGTTAAGTGCAAACTTCACCCCCCCTCTCACCCCCAAAAGGGCCCATAACTATACCAGAAGAATGGAGTGCCCCTGAAATCACAGACACTCAGGTTAAAACAGCCCTCTCCAAAGCCAAAAACACAGCATCAATGGGACCGGACAGTGTCCCAGGCTGTGTCTTACATGAGCTCAAAGATGAACTAACCCTTCACCTAAACACACTGTTTAAACTCAGCCTCTCCACAGGCTACATGACCACAGAGTGGCACACAGCAACAGTTATTCCGCTCCACAAAGGTGGAGCCACAACGGACCCCGGGAACTATCGCCCTATAAGCCTGACTAGCTTGGTCTGCAAAGCTATGGAGTACATCATCATGGATCTCATTATATATCACAATCACTGACATCACAAAATATAAGAAAACATAGTAACTGGCCATCATTCAGTTCTGCTATTGTGCTACAAGTTCAGTTCTTCTGCTGGGTCAGTTTTGGGAGCATATGGAAGGAGGTGGGTATCATGTCTTCCATGTTGTTAGAAAGTCCTAAGGATCAGTCTGTAGCAGTTCTCACTAATCTTGGAGTAGGGTGGATGGCACATGCTAAATGCTCCCTCATTCTCTGAGTTGTGCAGGTGAATTTTCCACTGTCACAGTGGTAAAGGACATCTTTGCTGCTTCATTTTGCAATTTAGATTTCTGCGTTAGCCTCCCTGATATACTTCTTACTGTTTATCCATTTAGCAATATAGCTGCCTAATGTATATATATATATATATATATATATATATATATATATATATGGATCTACTTGATTCTTGTGAATGTCCTTTTCACCGAAACGTGACATTCATGAGTGTGTGAAAGTGCGTTTTATCGAAAACGCACTTTTGCGTAAATAAGTAGGTAAAATAAAAAATAAAGTGGTGAAATAAAGAAAAACATGCGGTTTGCATGTTAACTTAATTGTACATCAAAGTTTAGTGTTGATGTACAACTAAGCGGACTGTTGTTGAGATCGTAGTACAGTGGAGATGAGGAAACATTCCTTTTTTCCCCACTGTAGTGCGATCTCAGAGTGAGAATATTAAAGGAGGGGGTATGAGGGGTGCAGGGGTGCAGGTAAGTTGCCTTATCCATGCAGTCCTGCAGGTGCTGGTAGAAGGCATTTGTAAGTGATTCAGCGGCTTGAGTACTTTTTTCCGCCGGCTCAGTTTTAAGTGTTTTTTTTTTTTTTAATGGATTTGCATGAAAGTGCATTTTCGTTGAAACGCACTTTCGTGTAAATGCATACGTATATATATCTATCTGTCTCTCTCTCTCTGTCTCTTTATTTCTGTTTGTTAATTGGAACAGTTAGACTGGGTATAACCCATTTTCACAAAAGGCCCTGAGAAAAGTTTCCAAAACAGAATGACAGTTTACAAGTCACTGAAAACAGATTTATGGATTAAGTACTAGAATTTGCAATAATGTTGATGGGCATAAGAATTCTATGTTAAGATAAGTTATGCATACAGTATTGCTTAGACCATCAATTTCTAGGTTTAAACAACAAGAAATCTTAAAATTTAGTGACGTTAGTTAAAAGCATTGCAATATGATATATGAAAATTGTTTTGCATCCAGAAAAGCCATAATTGGTGCTTGACAGACATTAGGCTTTGTAATATTACTTTGGGGTGGTGTAACAAACTAACAGTGACATCACAGTCTTTGTCTTACTTTGTGTGTATGTGTTTGTTTTTTATCTTCTTTGTGGAGAAGTGGGGGTGGAAACCACAGTCAACAAAACTTTCAACTATATCTTGATAGTGCATTGACACAGCAGATAACATTGCTGCCTTTCATTACTTGGTTCTCCAGTTTGATTCCCAGTTGCAGGATCTTTTCTGCATGGTCTGCATGTCCTTATTGTGTCTACATGGGTTTTCACCATATGTTTCAGTTTCCTCCCAAAGACACATAGGGAGGTGAACTGGTAATACTCCAAGTGGTGTTTATGTACACGTGTGAGTGAGTGTGTGTGTGTGTGTGTGTGTGTGTGTGTGTGTGTGTGTGTGAGTGTGTGTGTGTGTGTGTGTGTGTGTGTGTGTGTGTGTGAGTGGTTCAGTGACATGCTCTCCTGTCCAAGGCTGGTAATGTTTTCCTATCCAGGACTGGTTCTGTGCTCTGGTCCCCTGGTGATTTTAAATAATAAAGTGATGTTCCCTGTTGACCCTGTATGTAACAAAGCTGTTTTAGAAAAGGAATGACACTGATAAAATGGCAATGCATTAGCCCTTTGTTGAGTATATGTGAAGCCAGTATAAATATGAAGTAGTCGTTTTTCAGTCTAGGTAAAGTAAGGTGAGAATATCCTTTTTGTTTACAGTAGGATATTAATTCATATTATACAAGTAATTTAAATAAGACACATTTAAAGCACAGTTCTAGGTGACCAAGGTTCATTTCCTCTCTACACATGAAAAAACTGCCAGTAATATGCAGTAAACGTTGTAATTTGAAATACAGATGTATACACATTTCTCAGTTCAGTTTGTCTCTCCAAAAAAATGGTATTCTAATCATTAAAATGTTTTTTTGTGTTGTGACCAAGTACGCTCATGCATGACGCTTTGCTGTGGTGACTTTATTCAACTGGCTGCCATGCACAGTGATGCCACCCTGTGTAGCACAAATCCTACATTAATATTTACAGAAAAAAGTGGTGTTTTGTACAAACATACTTTCATTTTGTTAATTTTGGAATAATATCATGATGTAGATATAAAATCCCTCCATGCCTCATTTGCAGTAATTTAGGGTACTTCTGAGAAAAATAATCCTTCAATGTCGGTAATATTAATGCTGATATATTATTGGGGTTCCCCTGGTGCAAGAATCAAAGCCCCCCTGCAATATGGAGAGGAATATAATCATTCTTTAATAAGCAAAGTGACTTTGAAATAGTACTAAGTCCTCTAGGCCTACATTTTTCATTTGCACAACATAATGGCATTTGTCTGATTTTAATTATTTATTCTGACAAAGAAAAACTGCACATAGTTGTTTTTTTGCAAGCCCTACTGAGTTACTTATATTCATTTCTTTATGAGCACTTTGTGTGTCTGATGTTGCTTCCTGTAGGGCTTTCTGTGAAACCAAGTCCAGTTTCTTTGTTTGTGACCAGACATTGAACTTCGAAGCAGAAAGAAAGCTGTTAAAGATTGACATGGAGAGATGAACTGGTGATACTCCAAGTGGTGTTTATGTACGTGTGTGTGTGTGTGTGTGTGTGTGTGTGTGTGTGTGTGTGTGTGTGTGTGTGTGTGTGTGTGTGTGTGTGTGTGTGTGTGTGAGTGTGTGTGCGAGTGTGTGTGTGTGCGCGTGTGCATGTGCGTGTGTGCGTGTGTGCATGTGTGTGATGTTTTAGGTCAGCATCTGTTTATTTAGTTCTGGAAAAAGTTTTGATCTGGCATTTCTCAATGTTGTGGTGGCTGAGAACTTTTTTTTAACTTGCATGCTAACTGTGAGAGTCCCACTAACCTATCAGCCTTTTCGTTTTCCTGTTCAACCCATTATCTTAGAGAAACAGGTCTTAGTGCTGGCATGCAGTGTGTCATTCTAGCTGGTAAGCTGCTTTGCTCCTTACCCCCAGACCCTTCAGTACTTGTGTTCACCTCACTGACTACCATATTAAGTTTCAATATTCATAGATTCTGCCCTAGAAGACCATTTTGAGCCTAGCCAATTTCCCCGTCAAAGGTGAGAATCAAATCATGCACCTTGTGTTTTGTAACATTATGCCAACCTCCAACCTTATTCTCATGCTTCCATCACGTGTCTGATATGCAGGTTCTGCAGAAGAACTGCTTGGTAGCTCCAGCTTGCTGTTGGCCCCTTACTTACATCTATCTAGCCTAGTCTCCCCCACATCATAACTGGCAGCTGTTAACACTGCCCCCCCCTCCCCAGAGCAGCAAACCAATATCAGGACACAGTTTTGCCCCTTCCTGGCCAATTCCTCCAGCATTTGAGCCACTAAACATACCCATCTTATCACTTTCTGTTAGCTAAATACTGTCTCAGAATTAATTAAATTTTATTTTAAAGGTGAGCAAAATTAACTGAACCATAGTTTCACTGTCCTGCAATATAAATCCTTAGAAATAAAAAACTGTTGCAGTTCCTTAATCACCCTTATCATCTCTGTATACTTTATGGTACCACAAATAACTGTAAGAACTGTAGTCAGGTGACCTGTCTTCAGAGGCAGTTTTAGACCACAGTAGCTTCTTCTTTTGTGTTTTGACTATTTCTACAATGGAAACATGACAAATGACTGAAGGAATATGTGTCAAAAAGCAGTTCATCCTTTACTGTGCTCACTAATTTCTTCTACCATCAAATCCAAAACAGACATACCCCAGGATTCAATAAACTCTGTGTAGTAATAGTATTATTCATACACAGAGTGAATGGTGTCCGTGTCTGCATCTCTCTCTCAGCAGCACGCTTTACATATTAATGAAGGTGCACTACTGAGACGGAGCCATGTACATGGATACTGAATCAGTTTAAGGGGCACGTTGCAGTAGTGCTTGCAGATCTGTAATACACCCCCTGCACTTTCAAATTGCCGTATGGCACTTTACAAAAGAAAACAGTGTCCGTGGACACTGAAATAGTGAATGTTCTTCTTTTGGCTTTTCCCGGTTAGGGGTCGCCACAGTGGAACTCCGGTCTGCTAATGATTAGCAGTAGATTTTTTATGGGTGCCAAGGTGCCAGCTCGACACCCAACCTTCAATGAAGGCACGCCCATTCTACGCATGTCGTTCGAATGCCACTCGACCGTGGGGAGGACATGCAGACTCCACACAGAAGGTGCTCTCGCTGAGAATAGTGAATGGCAAGTGAAATTAATATCTGTCACACACCCCTGCATTGTGAAAGTGCCGTACGGCACTTTACATTAGAAAACAGTGTCCGTGAACACTGAAATTATGAATTTATGAACACCCCCCTGCATTATGAAAGTGCCATACAGCACTTTACAATAAATAAATCATACCTCTCAACCTCTTAGAGCAAGAAATGTACACAAAGCCAATAGTGGGACAAAAGCCCCAAAATAGGGGCAGTTTTTAAATATTGCCCTTACAAACTTAGAAAGTTGATTTAATGACAAGTCTTGCATTAGCATGGATTTTCTGAAGAGTATGATGTGCAACTCAAATGTCCGTCAATATTTTCTAACTTCAGTCTTTAATAATTTGTCACTGATTTGCCAGAGAAACACAATCCCATGACAAATGGACCAAGAATATGATGCACAAATCTGGACATCATGTGAAAATCTGTACAGTTGAGAGGATTAGGAATGTGAAGTCACGTCATGTAAAGGGTGTGTCACAGTATCTTGTAACACACCCCCTGCATTGTAAAAGTGCTTTACAGCGCTAAAACAAAAAAGAAATTGTCTCTGGACACTTATTTAATAATGTGAAGGTTAACAGTTAAAATTTAAATTAATGCTTAATTTTTTTCCTTATTTTTCTTGAAAGATTAAACATAGCTGAGCTGGTTTGCAGGGGGCAGTGCCTTGCTCAGCAGTGCTTAAACTTATCAAGAAGTTATATACAAATGTATAGCTGAAATTTTCACACTTGAGTTAGCTGAGTGATTAGAGTCACAACTTTGCATGTAGTTGATGCACGGCTTGAATACTAAGACAACCCATTCAGCTTTTACATGGGAAAGCAGTTTTATATTATTTTTTTATTTTATTTAATGATGTAGTAATTAATATTTGTTAAACAGGGTAATGTAGCTGGTCCAAATTCCCAGTGTCAGTGGAGATATAAGGTGAAAACCCCCATTTAAACACAAGTATCCCATATAGTACAGTCACACCCGAAGGTAATGTAATGAAAGCACAAAGGGGGAGTGCATGCAAATTATACAATGACTGGTCATTGATATTCCAAAACAAGCACCCTGATTGTTCAGCCCAATCAGCGTGCCCATTGTAAATCCTACCATATACCAATTGAAAAAAGTCTGGTTGCCCTGACTTTATTCCATTGCTATATACTATAATTCTATTTTATTTAAAAAAAAAAAAAAAAAAAAACATACTCCGGACATAGCAGAGAGACAGGACAGAGAAAATGCTAGGAAAATCAGGTATGTTATTCAAAACTAAAGACATGGACCTGATTTTCCTTGTATCTCCTCCATTCTGTCTCTCTCCTATCCCTAAAGTGTCTGACTTTTTTTCTGTATATATAAAAAAATAGAAAACAAAAATGGAGCAACAGAGACCTTCTTAGAAAACAAAAATGGAGCAACAGAGACCTTCTTTTTTGTGTTGCTGCCTTTGTAAATCACTGAAGTAGTGGGTATGCAAATCCCATACAAAGTAATCAGCCCTGCTAAATATCAAACCTAGGACCCCATGCAATAGAGTTGGAGCAACATACCACTACACCAAATATACTGTGAGAATTGTTCATGCAAATATATCATGCATTAGTCATTTAACGTTAGGCAAAGAATGTCAGAATTGTCAACTCTTGAACCCAGGATCCTGTGCACTAAAGCCAAAGCAGCATGGCACTATTCCAAATCACCTGTGAGAATTACTAATGCTTTTGTAAATATAGCATTCATTACAATCATTTAATGTTAGGGGGAAAAGTCATTATCAGTAGGTTTTAAACTCAGGACCCTATACAATAGGGTCAGAATAACACACCACTATGCCAAATCAGCTGTGGAATTAGTAATGCTTTTGTAACTATATCATGCATGACAGTCATTTAACATTGGGGGGAAAAAGTCCTCATTGCCAAGTCTTGAATCAAGGAACCTATCCACTAGAATCAGAGCAACATACCACTACATCAAATCAGCTTGGGAAACTAGCACTGCTTTTGTAAACATTTCATGCATTACAGTCATTTAATATTAGGGGGAAAAAAGTCATCACTTCCAAGACTTGAACCCAGGACCCTGTGCACAACAGTCAGAGCAATATACGTCTACACCAAACCACCTGTGCAAGGTTTGTTTACTGGTTGGAAAAGGTCTTAGAATACTTTAACCTACAAACACACACACCAGTGCTGTGTAAACAGTCCAGAACCTTGTGTGAGGAATCTCCTGGCTGTGTGCTATCCTTATTAACTGAGTTGTATCCTGGGGTGGGTACAGAGTGCACTGGACTGAGCAGAGTTTTCCATAATATGTGTCGTATTCTACATAGCACTGTGATATCCTGGTATGTGAGTGGCAGATATGTGTAGAGTTATATGAGGGAGCACTGATCAGTATAGAGTTATACGAGGGAGCACTGACAGACATTTGTTTACTGACCCCATACACTGCAGGAAACTATGTTACAGCAGAAATTGTTCTAGCGTGCACATTCTATGTTTGTCTGGCCAATGGTTCCCATCCCCCTTGTATGTGTCTCTTTGTCCTTCTGTATTGCAGTCACGGCCTATGTCCAAAGTCTGCTGTTATGTATTTGTAGTTATGGTGTGAGTGGGGTAGAAGTTGTATCATCACACACATGGTTACAGACCTCACACCTCTGGCTGTACCTGTTTAGGTTGTGCATTATTGTGCCCCATATACAAGCTGTGGTCCTCAGATGGTTTATGTTGCACTGTTATTATCAGGCTACAGGTTGGCCATAGCTGTCAGACTCTTACAGATGGACATCTGGACAGGCCCATATATAACAGTCAGACACAGGCCCAGACATTTGGCCAGGCTGTTAATATTGCTCTTCCAAACTTACACAGTTGGTGGAATGGTTTTGTATTTGCTTGCAATTACTTCCGGGGATGACATCTGCATTTCTACTGTCTGTCATTGATGTTTTCACATCAACCTTTATTGGTTTGACAATAGTTTGTCAGGCAAATGCAATGTTATGACAAGCAGAACAGATATATGAGGCATACGTGTGGACATTCTGTGACACCCTGTCATTCCACGGGTATGGATGGTGCCCACTTCCTTGTTGTCAGTACTGACACAGTGATGTGGAAGCCTTTATTTGCTGGCAGTTGACTTGTCACAACCTGCTGTTGTAGTAGGCACTGTGTAGGTTACTCATACCTGTGTACTGTCCATATGTGTGGCCCCCTATTCCTCCATTGTCCAGCTTTCCTGCAGTAACAAATATTGAGTTCTGGCCAGTGTATAGAACTCTTAACACTGGCGTAGCTGACATGCAAAATAGTTGCCACAGCCAGTCTCACATCATGGACTCAGACAACTACAGTACTGCACTTAGACCACAAAGCCAAAACACCCACCAGTAAGTGGTGCCTACTTGCTGACACTATTAACCACAAACATACATAGCGCATTGACCCTTACATGTTGTAAACATGGGACATATTATCAAGTTGATTGTGACAGCTCTGGCAGTGTGTGGCCTGCTGCTATCACCTTACAGACATAGATGTTACTTCACTTCTATGTGAACACAGGTGTGTTGAGGGGAGGGGGCATACCTCTCAAGTGTACACATCTTCACAGACTGTGCAGATGTTTAGCTCATAATTTGGACCCATTTGTCATAATATTGTGGTTGTGTGGCAAATAATGGTGAATACATTACATACTGAATTAAGAAAGTAATAACAGATGTGAGTTTCAGACTTCTTGACCTTCAGAGACTTCATGCTGCTGCAACAGCTGTTATTCTGTCAACTTTCTATGTTTGTAAGTGCAATATTTACAACTTGTCCCTGTTGTATGTGTGCCCCCCCAGTTCCTCCATTGACCAGCTTTTTTGCAGTAACAAATATTGCCTTCTGGACAATGTGTACAACTCCTACCGTAGGTGTAGCTGACATGCAAAATAGCTTGCACGGTCAGTCTGGAACCACAGGCCCTGTCAACCACAGTACTGTACTTAGACCACTAAACCACAACAGGCAATAGTAAGTGCTGTCTACTTCCTGACAGTATTAACCATGCACAAACATAGCACATTGACCCCTGCATATTGTGGGCATGGAACACTTTAGCAAGTTGATTGGGACAGCCATGGGAATGTGTGGTCTGCTGCTACTGCCCTACATACATAGATGTTACTACATTTCTATGGGAACATGGGTGTGTTGGGGAGAGGGGGGCATACATCCAAATTGTACAAATTACCACAGACTGTCCTGATGTTTGCTTCATATTTCAGGTCTTTTTAGCACAGTATTGTTGTTGACTTGGAAAATACTGGCATATCATTACAGATCAGAGTTAGAAAGTAATGACAGACATTTGAGTTTCAGACTTCTTACCCTTTAGAGATGTAGTGCAATAGCAAGACCTGTTCTAATATCACTGTCTAAGTTTGTCAGAGCAATATTTCATAACAACTGTCCCTATTTGTGGCCCTTTGTCACACATTTCTTTATGGCTTTGTACAGCTGACTTGCTGGAAGAAGCTGAGAGTTGTGTATGGGACTCCAACATTGACATCCATGCATGTGACCTATGACCTGCAGTTTGTTGCTCCCCCACATATACTGCAGTGGGTTTTGTCACCTAGGGGACTACTGCATATTCTGTGGAAGCCAGTATTCATGGACACTTCCTGTTGTCTCACATAACTGTCAGTTGTCTGCTGCTATTCCGGTAGGCCACCCAATTCCATTGCATACATGCAGCGATACCATAGATATGCTATCACAACATACTATTCCATTCATTAGTTGTTAAGACAAGTGACTTACTTTGTGCCTGGGGCAGTTGTGAGGACAATGCTTCAGGGCTGACTTTGTCAGATGCATGCAGTACACAGCCTATACATGGTAAGGTACAGATAGTGTGATGTGTGTGGCATCCTTTTTACTTTGTGCACAGGTCAGAGAGAGGTGTCAGTACCTGGGTCCATAGGGTGTCAGTATATGTGCGAAGCATTGCCTCTTTGCCAAGGCCAGGGAATACTGGGCATGCTTATGTCTACTTACAGAGACAGGCTGTGGGTGTTCCTCCTACGAGTCCCCCTGTGCCTGTGGGGACCATGGCAATGGTGGAGGGCTGTGTCACCCTTCCCTGTGATGTTCCTGCCCCAGCTGTTTCTGCAGGATCATATTGTGTAGCATGGCACATACTATGAACATGTGTGCACATGTGGCTGGAGAGTACTGCAGGGCTCCACCAGATATGTCAAGGCAGCGGAAATGTGACTTGAGCAGCCCAAAACACACAGTCTACAATGTTCCTAATTTGTGCGTGTGCCGTGTCTGTGTGTGTGTGTGTGTGTGCATGTGTGTGTGTGTGTGTGTGTGTGTGTGTGTGTGTGTGTGTGTGTGTGTGTGTGTGTGTGTGTGTGTGTGTGTGTCTATGTGTGCATGTGTGCGTGTGTGTACATGTGTGTGTGTGTGTGTGTGTGTGTGTGTGTGTGTGTGTGTGTGTGTGTGTGTGTGCATGTGTGTGTATGTGTGTGCATTTCTGATGAGTATCATTATCCACGGTTCCAGTGCATAGCCAGAATTCCCCATGAGTTGGCTGTATGGGATGCCCCTCCCCCCGGCAAAAGCCTGGTACAGCTGTGAGGAGTGACAGATGTGGGAGTCATGATAACTGCCAGGGCTGCCAGCACAGACATTGATGATAATGCCCTAGGCATTGCACACAACCTGGCAGTTGATAGAGTGATAGCCCTTGATGTTTATGTAGACTCTACCCTCTTCACTGGGTGGTACTTTGATGTGGACATGAGTGTAGTCTATGGCACCCAGTACCTCTGGGTAGTGTGCTACATGGTGGAAGATATGCATATTGTTGGCCCTCTCCTCAGGGGTGCTGGGAAATAAATGTGCTCACTGGTATGTCTTAGCATGACATCCAGGAACTGGTGGAGTACCATGGATGCAGATGCCTATGAGATCCCCATGATGTCCCCAGTAGGTCTTTGGAAAGTACCTGTAGCTAGTATTTTTAATGCTACACATACCTTTGTTTCCACTGAGATGGGTTTCCCTCTGTTTGCTCTAGGTCTAAGGTGAGGGTGGCAGAGCTCGGTGAATTGCTGTAGTATGTCCCTGCCCACCCTGTAGCACTCTACTATCTCCAGCTCATGTAGCCCCTGAAAGGTTACCCTGGGTGTGAACACTCTTCTCCTCCTTAGTCCGGGCCAGTTGTCAGCATCATCCTCATCACTACCATCAGTCTGTAGCATGTAGAGATGTGGAAAGGCAGCAGCTCCTATCATTTTGTCAGTTAAAATTCCCAAGTGTGTATTCCAATAGTGCAGAGTATGTGGGGAAATCAGATTGAAGGGTGTCTGCATACTTTATACTGGTGTGCTGCAGATGCAGCCTGTGTGATTGTCTGACTATGATATATTCCACTTGCCAGCTACATTACTGACGGGTTTGAATGTCCCACTGTGAGTGTCAGAGGCCTTATGAATCATTTATAGTTAACTGCCTTTTGTCTGCTATTTCCTTTTTTTCCAGTTTCCTCCAGTTTTAACCCGTGGAGCTAGTGTAAACATTGCTGAGCAGAAAGGATGCTCCCCTGTACATGAGTACGCTCAGCATTTCTCTCACCAGCTAAGCACAGCTAAGCAGCCTCAGACACCACCACCCCTGCTTAGCTGTGCTTAGCTGAGTGCAAACAGAAGTCACGGAGCTCCAATGTGCTTACACAAAGCATGACACACACCCTTTTCATGTCAGCTGCCTCTTCTGCCTACACCACCACATTGTAGCCCCTACACGGTTAGGTACCTGCAGACATCGTGGCCCATTTTGCTATTCAGTAAATGTAGCTCATTTGCATGCACCTAATTACATTATGTATACCCTAATTAAAGCACTACATGAGAGCCTATGTCCTTAGCAACCACTGTTACCTACCATTGTATGAGTCTGCATGCTGGCCAGTATAATGGGTAATTTAATTTTAGCTTAAATAATCCCCTTTTAATATTTTAAATGTATTTTTTTGTCAGATCCCATGCTTGGGCACCACTGTGCTCAGCTTAAACATGGCATATATGCAGAAAAAATTTACTTTGATTTTTTTTTATATTTTGCATCAGTTTTACATGCCAATGACCATAGGCATGCCGCCTGATACAACTTATATATACTTTACTTTGAGTTGTCATAGCCCCGTTTTTTATTTTGCAATCTGGTACATGAACAGTTCCCACATACATTTGTAATGCAGACATGGCTCCTACACGGATGCCTGTCTGCTTCCTGGATCAGTAAATCACCTCATTTACATGGTTTCCACCAGGAAATGAGATGATTTGCATTCCACGATTGCCTCCATGGTTTAACAGTGCTTGGAGACTCATACACACCCCCAGCACTGTTTTCCTGGATTGCACAGCCTCTGTGTTTGAGCCATGCCACTATACTTACACAGAGATTAGCTCCATGTAAGCTTTTTTGAATTATACCCATAATCTGTCCCAAGGTGCTATGAACCTCGGGATGGTCATATTTAGTTTGGGAATATGGGGAGGGGATGTCCCATCACAAGCGGGGTCTGATGGTTTTCCCATTCATCTCAGTCCACTTTCAGTGATAAAAAGCTATATTGAAGAGGATTTTATAAATCCATCTTTAGTTGATGAACCTTCAGTTTTCTGCAGTGTATCTTTCTAGAACATGGATGCCAAATGAAACTTTTATATGTTCATTTATAATGATTTCTGATTATATACATTTATTTAGTTTGTGATTACAAACTATCTAATTCAGAATCAAGGAACAACCACAGCACATTTCAGCATACAGTGAGTGCAGGACAGACAAATATATCCTGGATATGGCACCAGTCCATTACAAGGCACATGCACAATTAAGACATGACACTAATACTCACAGGCAAGGTGAGTCACTGCAGATTCATCTATGGAATGTGTGTGTGGGAGGGTGGAACATCCAGCAACCCCACCCCCTTCACCCCATACAGAAGGCGATCCCAGGAATCATAAAGCTTGCAAAAGGTGCAGGCATAGCATTGGTGTTCTAACACCAAATATGGCCACCGAGCGATCCAGGTACGAGCTGTTCCCACGTGCACAACTCCCGGGCCCTGTATGCCAATTACCCCATGTGCAGCAGTGTAGCATGCAAATGAAGGTATGTAACAATCCAGGAAGTGGTGCAGGCATAGTGTAAGCATACAGAAATGTAAACCGTAGAAAATGGTTTACATTTTTGCAAACATAAAATCAAAGCCATGACAGCCGACCAAACACATATATTATATTGTTAATATATGCAAATGGCTAACTATATAGCCATTGACATAAAAAAATGTACAAAATATAAATTAACATTTAATATACATATATATATATATATATATATATATATAGTCGCACTATTGTGGAAGCGCAGGGCAGTGGCGCACAAAAGGGATTGCAAGGAATATATAAAAATATAGAATAAAACTGCAATGTAACACATATCAGGATTTCCCCATAATAGTCAATGGCAGGCATGCTACACCATACTATGGCGCAAGGGTTGCTAAGGGGCTGTGACAGTGTTATGTGCGGTAGCTAGGAATTAGTAGGCAATGCCATGCAAATGAGAGGAGTAATAGGGAATCACAGATTCCCCGCTGGTGTAAGGATGCACCTCACAGCATAGCATTATAACACCGAGGTGTGCCCTTGAGATAAAGATAACATCAAGAGAGGGGTGTTTCGCCATTGCTGTAAGCACATTGGAGCATTGCTAAACCGGTTTGCCCCTAGCTAGGCAAAGCTGCAGGATAGGGGTGTGTTGAACTGGCCATAGCTTTGCTTAGCGGAGAGTACTCAAGGTAACCGAGTATGCATATGAATGGAGATGAAAATGTGCATAAACCCGGTTTGCGCGGCGTGCACTGCAGCTGAAACAGGAAGGATATAGGAAAGAAATAAGGAAATGTTGCAGCAGAGAAATTGGGGTACAAATGACTAATTAACACCTAAGAGCTTACAGTGGGCTATTGACAACAGCTAACAATACTGCAAGCAGCTACCTGCAGAACAGGAAATGGGAACAGCTGTTCTGCAAAGAAAACAGTAAAGTGTCAATGCAGAACAAAGCCGATTTGCAGTATATCAGCTACAAGACACATTTTGCCATGACTGGGTAGGGAAAGTACAAAACAACAAAGACGGCCGGTGGATGCATGCCTGATAATGAGAGGGGATCCAAGTTTAAAAGTGAATTAAAGGGCAACAGATTACTCAAGGCAGGCAAGCATAACTCCACAGTAAAGGCCCCACACTTGCAGTACTCATTGTAAAACCCATAATTAAGATACTCTGCAGCTGGAATAGCTCATACACAGCTAATGACATCAGCAGCATCCATAGCACATTAGTATAAAGTGTGAAAGCACCTCACATACATTTGTGTATTCCCATACACTCTGCACCAGTGGTGTATACAGACGGAGAACATTTAGCATGTACATGTTAGGGGCTGCCATAGCTTTGAACCACCAGCATGTGTTGGAGACTGTAGGTGGTGTGGAGGATGATGCACATGACCACCTCAGGCACCAGAGGAGGAGGAGAGTGTTCAGACCCAGGGTAACCTACTAGGAGCTACATGATCTGGAGATAGTAGAGCATTACAGGGTGGACAGGGACATCCTACAGCAACTTGTGGAGCTGTGCCGGCCACGCCTCAGAGCCAGAACAAACAGAGGGGAACCCATCCCAGTGGATATGAAGGTATGTGTAAGCCTGAGAATGCTAGCTACAGATACTTTTCAAAGACCAACTGGGGATATCATGGGTATCTCACAGGCATCAGCATCCAGGGTAATACACCAGTTCCTGGATGCCATGTTAACACATGCCAATGAGCACATATACTTCCCCTGAATGCAGGAGGAATTGGCCACAATATGTGTCTCTTCCACCATGTGGCAGAATACCCGGAGGTACTGGGTGCAATAGACTGCATGCACATACACATCAAGTCACCACCCGGTGAGTAGGGTAGGCGCTACATAAACCACAAGGGATACCCCTCCATCAACTGCCAGGTCATGTGCAATGCCCAGGGCATTATCATGGATGTGTGTGCTGGCAGCCCTGGAAGCTATCACAACTCCCACATCTGGCATACCTCACAGCTGTATTAGGTATTTACCAGGGGGGACATTCCAAATGGCCACCTTGTGGGGAATGCTGGCTATGCACTGGAACCGTGGATGATGACTTCCATCAGAAATGCACACACACCTATGCAGGAATGCCATAATGAGGCACACGCACAAACCAGAATCATCATAGAGCATGTGTTTGGGATGCTGAAACCATGGTTCCATTGCTTGGACATATCTGATGGAGCCTTGCAGTACTCTCCAGGCACATGTGCCCACATCTTCATAATATGTGCCATGCTACACAATATGATCCTGCGGAAACAGCTGCAGCAAGGACAGAATGGTGAAGGCCCTCACAGCCCACCACCATTGCCAAGGGCCCCACAGGCACAGAGGTACTCAGACCATGAACACCCTGAGCCAGCCCCAGTAGGCAGATGGAGGAGTGCCCAGTATGCCCATGCCTTGGCAAGTAGGGAACATATAGCACACACACTGACAGTGTAGGCACCTAGGGACTGACACCTTTCTCCACCTGCACACACAGTAAAAATGGATGGCACACACACAAGACTACCTGTAAATTGTCATGTATAGGCAGTCTGCTGTGTGCATCCAACATAGGCAGCCCTCAACTATTGCACACACAACTGCCATTGGCACAAGGTAAGTCAACGCCTGAACAGTAAATTAAGCTATCAGCATGTGCTAATACTGTATGTATAGGTTCATAGTTAGGTACTTGACCACCTGCCAGAGGTCATTCATAAGCCTAACCAAAATGTGTCAGCTTTTGCCACCCCATTGATTCATTAACTGTCCCTCTGTGGAGCAGAGCCAATGGCGGGATCCCTGGGGTGTATCTACTGTTTCCCATCCACTCTTCAAAATTTCTCTTGAAGAGTGTTAGTGAGGGGCTCTGTATAATGTAGTTAGGGATGTTGTTCCAAAGTATGGGGAGTGTCGTTGACAGGAATCCATCCCTCCAGCATCTTCCAGTTATTGTTGTGGCAAGGTTCAGCTCACTACAGTGTGTGGCTCACTGTGACACAGATTCCCATAGGTGGCACATCTCCATTAAGCCTGAGTTTGACATGGCTGTGTTGGCCAGCAGAGATCATCACTGGGTAAATGAGATGCCACTGAGTAAAGCAGGAGTTTATTCAGTCTGGCTGCATAGGACATATGTTTGAGGCCAGTAATCCCCTTAGCGAGGTACATTCGTGGCCCTTCCAGCTGTTGGAAGTGTCTTCTGAGGTACATCCCAAATGGGTTATTACACCCTATGATGGGACTATGAGTGAGGAGTAAAGGGGCACTATAACCCCAGTATGTCTAGATGGGAACCCTTTAGTAATCATATGGCCTACACAGAAGTATGTCCTAACTACTTTGGAGATATGATTGTCAAAGGAGAGATCACTATCTACCTTAGTCCCCAGATACCCCATTACCTCGTCTGTATTAAAGTGGCTGCCACTTATGTATTAATATGTGGGTGCTTAATATTCCACAGTGGAATGACCATGCAGTTAGTGGCACTTAGCTGGAGGTCATGACTTTGACACCTTTTTTGGCCTCTGTGAGGCCCCTTGAGGGATGCCTGTGTGAGCTGGACTATCAGTCATGGCTCCCAGTTCACAGTCATTGCCAAACATGGTCTGCTGTAGTCCACCTGTGTTTTCCTGTACCTCTGAGAAGTATATGCCAAACAGTAGGGCTCCCAGGACTGAGTCCTGTGAGACACCAGTCATGACTGATCAAGAGTTGGACCTGGAGACCGCTAGTCGTACCATGTGGGTTCTGTGTGTAAGCCTGTTGGCAACCCAACCTTTGATGTATGGGTATATGTACAGGCTGGTGTGTTCATCAATAATACCTGAGTGGGGCATGGTGTCAAAAGCCTTGGTGAGGGTCCAGGTAGTATGTGTGAACCACCTCTCCCCTCATCTAACGTCTTGGTGACTGTATGTAAGACCTCAAACAGGTTCAGTAGGCATCAACTGCACTCAACCAAGCTGAACTGGGTTGGGTCACGTGCTTGGAGGTTACCAATGTCTTTGTTAATGAGTGTCATGAGGAAGCGCTCCATACCATTGCAGACCATGCCAGTCAGGCTTATGGGGTGGTAGTTACCATGGTCAGTTGTGATTCCACCTTGATGGAGTGGAATAACTGTTGCCATGTGCTATTGTATGGGCATGTAGCCTGTGGAGAGGCTGAGGCTGAAACGCTTAATTAGGTGGGGGGTCAGGTTGTCTTGTACTGTTTGCAAGATGCAGTCTGGGACAACATCTGCCTCCACTGATGCTGTGTTCTGCTGTTAGAGAGGACCATTTCCATCTGTATGTCTCTGATGTGTGGGATACTGTACCTTTTGGGTAGTGTTGTGGCCTCTTTAGGGGGTGAAGTATGCACTGAATGTATCTGCAAGGATGTTGGCAATATCAGTAGGGACTGCATATTTTGTGCTATATTTCACCGACACAGTGCAAATCTGTGTGTCACCACTTAGATCCTTGACATAGCCAATGAAGGCTTTGTGGTTATCTTTCAAATCCTTGCGGATTTTCCTGCTGATGTTAGCCTTAGATGATTTCATGAGGGACCTATGTATCATACTAATAGTGGTCACAGATGTCTGCCCTTTGTGGGATTTGCTGTTTGTTTGGAACACGGTCCTACTTCTGTAGTATAGTCTGTTTATTGCAGGGGTCCACCAGACTGGTGTCCTTGTCTATGAGGAGTGAGTCTTGGTTTACCAGTGATGGCACAATCCATACATCCATGTAGGTGCTTAAAGAGTGCATTTGTAAATCTGTCTGTATCTTGAACAGTATTTCCCATTAGCGTGAGGGCTGTGAACCCCCCCAACCCTGTCTCTAGTAGTGTAAAGTTAGCTGTAGAAAAGTTATACACTGTAGTTTCCATGAGTGGGGGAGATGTTTGGGTGTGGAAACAGTGAATAGTTCATGGTCAGATCTAATCAGTGACCAGTTAACCTCTGCTGTGGTGCACCTGTTGCCCATGTTGGTAATGACCACTTCTACTATGTTTCCACCCCTCGTTAGGGAGGTTACCACCTGATACAGGGCATATGAGGTGGTAAATTCCAGGAAGCATTGGGCCTGGAAGTGAGTACTTGAGTAAGTTTCCTAGTTAATGGTATGGTAGTTGACATCGACCAATGACAGGGGGTGTGTGTTAGGACTGTCATGTTCTCCACTGTTTCCAGGTAGGTGGTGTGGTGGTCCTGGGTCATGAAGGATGATCTGTAGCAGGCCACAGTTTACATTGCAGTTGTGGCTGATGTTAGCTGCACATGGATGATCTCAGAGGTATCATGCTGCCCCACTAACTTGGAGGTGTAGGTATCCTTGATGAATATGGATACACCCCCTCCATGTCTGTGTCAGTCTATGTTCTGTGGCTGAAATGTGTGGTATGGGTTGTAGTCATGTAGTGCTGGTGTGCTGTCAAGAGCCTTAAGACAAGTCTCAGTTACTGCACAGATGTTGACGTTGTCCATCCTGAGGAGTGCTGTGAGTGCATGCATTTTGTGATCACAACCCCTGGTGCTGAGTAGCATAACCCTCATTGATTCTGCTATTGTGCTGTTTATGGAGCTGGTATTCACCTTTGAGACTCTCCTAAAAAAGGCACCATGGGGGCGCCAATAGCCTTGGCCAGTATTCCAAAGCCTAAGGCTGACACATAAGCCGGTATAGTATCGTTGCATGCATGTTTCCCATCTGTGCTTGTTTCTCATCTCTCCTGTAGGTAACCTACTGGTAAGCAATAGAAAGCCTTAAACTTATACAAGTCTTCTAGCTTCCAGGATAGGCTTTTGGAGTAACTAAGTATCAGTGTTCTGTATGTTCTTGCTGTACTTAAATTTTTCCTGACTACATGGTGATTTCTCACTGTATAGTGTGATCTGAAAGACTGTTTATTCACATATTATAGCTGTGATGGCCTGCACTTTGGAGGTTCACAGATAGCCTACTACCTATCTGCCCAAGGGCAATTAGAAGCATAGCTACAGTGTATTGGCTTTCTCCGCACCATTGATGAAGTAACTGAGCCTCTGTCAAGCATAGCCAATGAAGCAATTCCAGGCAGAGTTGCCGGAAGCTGTTGAAGACTGGGGTGGTGTAGGGTGATAGGGGCACTTAGTGATCTAAAGAGGGCATGTTAATGTGATAATTCAACACCATTCAATTTCCCCAACAGGTCTTGCAGCTATCAAACTGGAAGGGCTCCCCCACCTCCTGGCTGTATGGTTCTGGGACACATGATCCCAGGAGTGTATATTCTGTTACCCATTCACACAACAAGGTTTCCCTTGAAGTGTGTCAGTGAGGGGCTATGCCTAATGTAGTTAGGAATGTAATTTATTGTCTCACATTACATTTGTTATATGTAGTTATTTCAAGGGTAAGTGAAGCTCAGTGGGTTTGAGGGCCTCCGCCCTTTGCTTAACCTAGCTCACACATAGAAATCATCTAAATGAGAAATAGGCAGAAGCAATGTTAATGTCAATAGTGTAATGGTTACAGCGTCTGCATAGTATCTGTGCATTCAAGGTCCCAATCCCAATAAAGTTAGGGATGTTTATCATGTTAAAAAGTATACCTTAACCACAGCTTGCATATATAGGTAGTAATCGTTTGTATAATAAACATTTGAAACACACATATAAACCCATGTGTGCTGGAGAGTAGTCAACAGATAATGTAATGTTATGTAAGCACATAGTGAGATGTTCCTTCACTGAAATGTATATATCCTGAGTAGCTAGCGAATGTGGCCGTGTTTGTGTGCACAGGTTATATGTTACAAAATTTGTTTAACTGTGTTTAACCGCTGCTATAATGTCACCCAAACACTTTTAAACATGCTTACAACTGCTTAAATGAGCCTTATTCTGGAGTAAAAAACATTTTTTAAAGCATCACAGGTGCTGAACCCTGGACCATGCACACTATAGTCATGGGACTTACCACTAAGCCATCTGAAGTGTATACATATTGCATGCTCTTTGGACTACACCTTATACCATATGCATTCCACTGTAATGACCACAAATGGGACAGTCACTTTGTGTACATAAGTACAGTACATTGTAATGTACTGTAGTTTGTGAACCAACATTTACAAGTCTATATATATATGTATTACTGTTACAAATTAATACGATATATATATATATATATATATATATATATATATATATATATATACACATATACATGTCAGTCATGTCTTCACATAGATATAAAATATATATATATATATATATACATATATGTACAGTTACATCAATAGCCATATATATAAACATATATGAACACACTTCGTGACACAGAAGCAATCCAAAGGAATTGAAGTGTACACAAAACACGTGCAGCTCTGGTATTATAACTATTAATATTAAGCTAATTCACCATAGAAGGGATGGTTGTTGTGTATGTGAAGATTGGGGTGGGGGAGGAATGATGGGTAATGAAATCATGCATCAAGGAGAGCCTGGGTTGGATGTTCAATAAATGAACTGGAGGTGTATACATGGAGTATGGTGACAATATAAAAAGGGCACAAAACAAGAACCATTCTCATCCATAATACACCCTGTCATGTCACATTGCAATACCTAATTTTACAAACATATGAACTTTAACATGTATCAGACATATGTACACCAACTGACTGTCACATTTGTTTTCAGTAGTGAGGAATGCCTGCAGTAAAATGTATATTTTAAACACCATGACATTTGTACATATCTCAGATGCCTTAGTGGTAAAGTCAGTGACTGTGGTGTTCATGGTCCCAGGTTCAAGGGCTGTTAAGTTATTTTGAGGGCCAGAATAAGGGCTTTTGGATGCAGGTGGATTAAAGTACTTTTAAGCAGTTGTAAGTGGGTTTCCACGGGTTTACACGATGGTAAGCGGCGCTTAAACATGGTTAAATGGAGAAGCGTTTCACAGGTTTAACCTTTGCTTAACGTCGCGCAGACCATGGGAAAACCTGCTTACAACCACTTAAATGTGCATTATTCACACTTTCCCTACCAGTGCCTACTCTGAGAGGTAAAATAATAACATCTTCTAAGATTAGAACCCACAACCATGTACTCCATCCTCAGAATAACATACCACTAAGTTACCTGAGATGTACCTATGCCAGTTATGTATGCAGACAGGTTAAAACACAAAAGGGAAGAATGTGTTGAAATAGGACAACCCACCATGTACCCAATGAAAGATGTATGCTCATACATAGAGACATGTCAATATATACAGATCTACATATATATGTAGATATATAGATAGGTTAAAAACATCTATGGAGGTACAGATAAACATATGCAATAATATATATTATATCTATGTACATATACACATATAGTCATTGTTTTTTTTTGGCTTTTCCTGGTTAGGTGTTGCCACAGTGGAACTCTGGTCTGCTAATGATTGTCAGTAGATTTTTTTTTTAAATGGTGCCAAGTTACCAGCCTGACACCCAACCTTCAACGAAGACATACCCATTCACGCATGTCTTTCCAACACCACTTGACCACGGGGAGGACATGCAGACTCCACAGAGAAGGCACTCCAGCCAAGAATCGAACGGGAGAACCTCTTGCTGTGAGGTGACAATGCTACTGCTGCACCACCACGGCTTACACACACACACACACACACACACACACACACACATATATATATATATATATATATATATATATATATATACATACATGTGTGTAGACAGCATCTGAAGTGTTCATATCTGAGTATAACATGGACCATAGCAATCACACATTCCACCCCCCCCAAACAATATGAACATAACATATGAAGAGTATATGCCAATACACTATTGCATATATGTTCTATGGACACAGTCACCAACACAACTGCAATGACTGCAAATATCCATGACCGAAATACATAGACAGCTTTCATTTAGCAAAACTTTATTATATTCTGATGTATTGCCAAAAGGATTCAAGGACTAACAGTACCTACATGCTATACAGGAAGCATTTAACAGTGCTTAATGAATCAGCCTGCAATTACCATAGTATTAGTCCACTAAGGGATAGGTGTTCACATAGAGAAAGAACACCCACACACATATAGAAGTTGTATAAAAGGGGTTCCTACACACTTGCATGTGCTATGTACACCCACCAACATCTACCCCACAACCAAAATAATTACATCAATACATACTGTCATACCATAAAAAAATATTCAACTACTGTACAACGTCTGCTGAAACCTTAACATACCTGGAACAAACACACTAACATGGCCCTATGTGAAATAGTTGCTGTTATACAATTGAACAGCTGCTGATGTTACAGGGTTTGTATGAACTCATCCCGTTTCAGAGGGTTGAACGGTTCATACACCAGGAGGTGTTACTGAGTACTGATTATCAGCACAGTATGATACACAGTAACGCCAAACTAAATATGTCTGGTAAGCACACTGTAAACCCCCTAACATTATATGCATAGCTATGCAGCCTTGAGCTGGTCAAATATCCTGGCCAAACTGAAACATATGCAGAACTATTAGGTACAGACAAACTGTGCACAAGTAACAATGTTCAGAAATATAACAGAGTACTCACATTTAGACCAAATCCTCTAGGCATTACACACAATATATTACTGTTCATCTCCATACAGCTGTTGCAATAGATTTCAAACAAAACTTCCAGGCTGTCTTCCTCACAAGTAAGGCAAAGGGACAATGCCCAAGTGGAGTACTCAGTTATACTCCACTGTTGCCATGGTATTGGCTGAGGCAGTAGCAGCACAGCTGATGTGCATGTAATCAGCTACTTAGGAACACCAATTGGTTATCGGGATAGCACATGTTATTGATCTGTAACTATAAAAGGCTGCCTTGTCACACATTCATACCTTCTGTATCTACCTGTAGGACAGTACAAAACACTGAAAGACAAACTGAAAATGAGTATTATACTAGTCAATAACACCTCCAATTATTAAGAAGGTATGTATAACATGTAGTATGTCTGTGTATGTATTACCTGTTCCATAAGAATTACAGTGTAATCAATGCATATAGTGGAAATAGCTAGCTTGTAGCGATGTACTGTTGAGCAGTAGTAATGATTGTAGTATTCTATGTGTGTACTGCTGTAGGTCACAAGGCAAACTCCTCATACACCACAAGGGATGGTATGGGCTTGGAACTAACCAATTCGATTCCAGCCACTGTCAGTGTCAGGTTTGGTCCAACAAGTATGTGCTATAACAGGGGATAGTATATGTCGATATATTGTAACAGTCGACATATGTATGGGTGTATAAGTAAGATGAACATGTCAAAGGTGGGCTTACTGTGCAAATATGGTTTGCATTGTGGGCTATTGTGCCAATAACTGTGTAATGTGTAGTATTTTAGGCAGATCTATATTCCATTCTACATAGCATTTCTGTTATGTTATGCAAACAGTAGTTATGTCTATTGGCAATTACAATACTCAATAACAGGATACATATCACTTGTATTCATCTGACAGATTAGCAGCATGATAGCAAAGATAATTGGAAGAGCTAGGTAACTATCCATGCACATAACACATGTAATATCCACCTCTCTAGTATCGTTTGCAAGCAATAACAGCTGTGCATGTGTACATGTTATGCAAATGTGTAGTGACCCTTGTTACAGGGCTGGACCTCTCTAGTTTCATTTGCAAGCAATAACAGCTGTGCATGTGTCTATGTTATGCAAATGTGTAGTGACCCTTGTTACAGGGCTGGGCCAAATGGCATGTGCATACCTACATAGAGGGGTTATTGAGAGTAGAGACATACTGGTTAACTACCAGGTTTGTGTAGCCTAACCTCTTATTGCCAACCTAACAACCACTTGCACATACTGTATGTAAGGTAGTGCACAGTACTGGTAATGGAACAGGTTGCATATCATCTTTAACTCCAGTGTAACATCTGCAGTAGGAGTGTAAGATGTAGGAGACTGCTGTCCATGTGTAATAGCCACTTTATAGGTGATGGCTTACACTATCTGATTATATCCTGATCATATTGATAGTGGCATCAGAGTCTATCGATACATGACTCTGTTTGGGGAGTGGGTGTCTGTGCCCAACAGAGCTCATGGTCCTGGTGGATATGTGAGTATATGCCCAGAAAAGGAAACAGACCTGTAGGCACTTGCTTCATCTGTAATCAACTATCAGGATGTGATATGCTCCTCAGAGGAGGATTGCTGCTAAAGGTAGCTACAATGTTTCCGTAATAGCCAGTGTTGTCACGTCCATAACACAAATATTTCCATGTGAGCATCACTGTCTAAAACATCTTCATAAGCAATAAGTAAACTAAATACAGTACTTGGCACTTGTAGTACTGAATGCTGATACAGGCATGTCCACTAGTCAGCTACTGGTGTTTACTAATGTCAGCTTTGTGTATATGGCCATCCTGGGTGAATGTAACCTCTATGCCATGTACACTGCCAAACCCACCTAACACCACACCCCACACATTGTCTGGGATGCAGCTACAGGGGTAAGCTGGAAGGCAGTCCAGTCTACAGCCATGGCTGGACTGGACTGTCATGAGGTGTAGGTTAACACATGCATCTCATCATCACAACCAACACATACCCTTACCAGAACACAGTAGGGACACCCACACACACTACCAGACATCACACACATTCACAGACGCTTCTAAGTATCTGGCCAAACAAGTGACCTCCCAAGCTGGAAGAGACAGACAACGAAATACACAAACTGTATGACATAGTTTGCATAATTGTGCCACACCTCAGAACACGTGGCCAGAAACATGCCCAACAGTACTCATTTGTGAATGCAAACTCTAGCACTGTGTTACACACCAACCTATACGAGGGCATACATACTGTCAGCTGCCTGTCTGCCATGATTAGCCACATACCCATACACTCAGACCACCTTTTGAACTATACACATGGCTCTGGCATATTCCATGTTGTTGTGCAGGACCTGTGATGCAGTAGCCTGGACTGCATGGAAACACATGTAGGAACTGTCAGGTCTTGTAGCCCATGCAGGTATGTCCCAAGGCCTGGGTAGCATTCTGCCATTGGCCAGAATGATACTGCAGTACAGGGACAAAAGGATTGTATTCCACAATTGTCTAATGTAGTGGTGCAAGTCAAAAGGTATCCAGTATCTGTCTGCCTGCGATAACATGGTTGACAGACCACGGTGCTTTGCCAGACAGGGCTTGCACCTGTCACCTCTGGGAATCTGGATACTGCCTGGGGCTCATGCTTCCCCTATAGTGCCTTCATCATGCACAGTTCAAGTGAAGGTCCACTGCTGTTACAGGGACAGCCAAGCAATAAACTACGGGTCTTGCTACACAATGATACATGTCAGAAACACTATATGGACACACATATGTCAATCCCTAACATGGAGAACATATCTGTGCAGTGGCTGAGACATGTTTCAATGCTCTGGAGAGCACACCTGCATGATCATGTTATAACACATACCTCACCTCTTGCCCATTATCCTTTACTGGAACACAAGGGCCACAGGTGTGTCCATATTCCTGAAGGTTATGCACACCCCCACGCCAGCTGCACTTGCATAACTTCAGATGCATTATGCTGAGCAACTACCTTTGTGCCAAAGTGGAATTCAAATTGCACCTTGCGACAGATCACCCACCATGCTGCGGATTTCCCAACTGTCATAATGTGCTGTAATGGAGAAGATTAGGTTTGAGACAGAAAACCATAATAATGGCTGGTCTCAACTATCCCATTATGAACTGGGAAGACTCATCATGTACTAACACCTGCGCTCAATGCATGTTGGATTCCATCAGCCCCAATGACCTGGATCACAATAGTCACACAAACAGGGCTAACAGTATACTACACATAGTCAGTCTCCAAAGCCAATGTTATGCTTCCTAAGAGCAAAGTGGTGACTGTCATGGCACCCATGGAGATGGACAATGTATGTGCAAATGCTGAATTCTATACAAATGAACCTTAAGCAGTCACATACGTGCAGTGATTATGCCATTGAAACAGAACCAAGATTCAACCAAACACAAACAAGAAGGCAAACTGGTGGTACCATGCTTTAAACTGTACCACAAAAGGTAGTAACTGTTGCAAGAATGAACACACATGAGTGTAGGTGATCCCTGGTGAGCCTCAGTAAGATGCAGATACACCATATAAAACCACACAAAGCTACTGTGAAACTAATCAGCCACATATTATGAGGCCAACCACAGTGCATTCTATAGCTGTGTCATTAATCGTAATGGCAACGACAAGACCTGCCATGCTGCACAGCACTATGGCATGGGAAGTACTGCACCTACAGAAATAGCACCCATTCATCCAGATATGGTCTTGGAGAACCTAAACCCACTTCCACCATCCCCCCAACAGGTACACATAAGTATGTATCCATGTACACTACAGAGCCCCTGTAATAACAACTATGCAGGTACAAGCTCCACTCTCTAAAGCCATACATACAGCTTTCATGGGACCTGTCAACATCCCAGGGTGTATCCTCCACAAATGTAATAACAATCAGCTCTCCACATACACATCATGTTCAATCATAACTCCATGTCAGGCTGTGTACACACTGAATGATGCACAGCAACAGTTATCACACCCCACAAAGGGGGAGACACCATTGATAATGGGAAATAGTGCACTACTACCCTGCTGAGTCTGGTCTGTAAGGCCATAAACCATGATCAACATATCTGATGTACTCAGTACAGATGTAGATGACAGTAAGGTTGATTCACACAGCATATCATGACCTTGCCAGGTCTTAGGACACCATCACCCATACTATGTTCCAGCTACACTCAGTGAACTAGGTGTATATTCCTATGTCACAGGAGTGGTTGGCAACTGGACTGCTGGCAGAACCAGCACTACAGAAGGTGTCTGACCAATACACACACATCAAACCAGTGCAAGCCACAGTAATACAGGGTTCATTCCTGGTATGCCCCCTCTTTGTTATCTATACCACACAGACTAACACAGAAGGCATCTGCCTATTGATGTTTGCAAATGACTATGAACTAGGAGCAATAGTTGACTCAACGTGTGCTGCGTTCAACATACAGAAAGGCCTTTGTGTGTCAGATGTGTGGTGTGTGATGTATCACCACAATCTGACAGCTAAGTATTGCATTGTCATCCCCTATGTTAAAATTCCTGTACCCATGAACTACCACCTAGGCAGCGGTCAATGTAATGGCAACTGTGTGTGTATGTGATGCAGCTGGACAGTAGTCTTTCCTTTGATAGTTACTTCACCACACCAGTCAGGTAGTCATATGTGGCACCCCTAATCATGACAGGGTGCCATCCATGAATACAGAGATAATTGTTTAGCCATACTCAACACTCATGTGACCCATAATAGATCACATATTTCCTTTAAGGGTTATTGCCCATGTGTAGATGGCCTACACTGCCCTTCCCAATCCCTAGCTCCACTATGTAGCATGCAGCCTACCCTGAATAAAACCATGTCCAACCCAGAGATAGGTTCATAGGTAGATGTTGGACATGCTACACTTAACACATCCTGATTCAAAATAAACACATACTTCATGGACATCCACCTTTCTAGTACGAGGATCACAACATGTCTGACAGATCTCTGTCCCATACACTTTACATACTCTTGCCATACTATGCATCCCTGACCAGTGAAGCTGCATATTGCCCCTCTCTTTGACATGGTATGATGACTGCATGCCAAATATATCAGTAACCCTGTGGATCAGTTCTGTGGCACTGCTTGATCTAGCCACTGAAACTTACCTAACTGTTGCCTGCAGCTAGATAACCTTTCTTTCTAGGCTCATAAATGGCTCAGGGCATATAGCCTACTAGTTCACTATGACCATACATGCTATAGTTGATATCCATCCCTGCAAATACCATCAGGCTAGCTATTGTCCCATGTGTATTACATGTGCAACACAGGCAATACATGGCATGATGCTACACAGCTGTACAGTGCCATGTAAATGTATATGACAAAACACATACATGTAAAACATTCTGTGAACAAGTCTGCAGGATCACAGGTCATGTCCCTAAAGTCTGTGTATGACTAAATATGTGACATATACACAGCATTAAGGTCTATTGCATTAATGAGAACACATCCAGGCATGTGTTAATAGGTAAGGCACCAGTACAGGCAAACAGACATGCCCACATCTAGACAATATCCACATGGAGTATGAGCAATGTCATCACATGCCACACACATATATGGTGATAACATCACATCACCAGTAAGTGTCAAATGCATGTGATTTAAACATGTCAGTGGTGTTAGTGTCATGTAGATTTGTAAATACTTATTTGTAATCTTAATAAATGTGATACACATGTATGTTCAGCTGTACTTCTGTACTTCTCTGTGAGTTACTGTGATCTGTCTCCATCATTATGTCTTCCAGGTATAAGGTGTGGCAGGCTGCCAGCATACACTCGCTTAGAGGATGAGGTCCTCATCCCATACCTCCTTGACAACCATTCAACACTCTTCAGCCATGTACCACAGGATGCACAGCAGCAGGATGCCCTGTGGGAGGAACTCCACAAGAGGGTAAATGATGGTGGTCACAATCACACCTACCAGCAGGTGTGCCAACACTGCACCAACCTCATAAGATGGGTGAAACAGCATGCTAATGCAATCGTGAGGGAACAAGGTGCAACAGGTGGGGGGCCACTCACCCAGCCCCCACTCACATGTATCGAGGAGCTACTGGCCAACCTGGGGACACCTGCAGACCTCCATCCACAAGCATTAGCTGGTATTGTGGAGATGAGTGTCTCTCAACCACCGAGCCTGGAGTTGCCTGGCAGGCACAGATCACATGGCCATGGCCGGACACCATGAACTGTAAAACCTGCCTTGTACAGTCTGCAGCTGTCAATAATACCTCTGTGTAGGCCAGCCACATGCCAGACCTGTGTGCATGCATACACACACACACACACACACACACACACACACACACACACACACACCAGAAACAAATGTAGGGCACCTCAACACACACATACGCATAACATCCACACATGCCCAATGATAACACAGGCCCTAACACACACACATATGATGTCATCCAATGGCACATCCTAGGCCCCTGGCAAACACTATCACCCTGTGCATATGATGATTCCTGTGCCGCATCCCTGTCATCCACACCATCAGTGCAGGGACATGCTCATATGGTCTGATGCACAGGGTGAACATACTAGGTAGACAATTGTAGATTAATATTGTTGAGTAGTGTTGACAGGCAGCAGACATACCATGTATTACAGTTTTAGAATGCATTTTGTACATTTGGCAGTATGTATCATGTGTAACAACACTAACAGCATGTTCATAGGTTCATAGGTTCATAGGTTTATACTAGGCTATCTGCCCTAAGGCATTTATAAGCCTAGCCCAGCCTAGAAAAATACTGTGCCCATTAGTTTGTTGTGCCCCAGCAGTGACACAGAGATGATAGGGTAAACTCAAGATTTCTCTTGAACAGAGCCAGCGAGGTGCTCTGCGATTTTATTCCACAGCATAGGAGTCTCTGGGTGACACAGCATGTCCTATTTATATCCATGCTAAGGTTTAAGTCGCTGATTTTTTGAGGTGGAGCATGTCCATTAATTCGAATAGAGCTGGAGTTTCTTCAGTCTGGCAGCATATGACAGATTTTGGAGTCCCTTTATCCTTTTGGTGAGGAACTTTTGGGGTTTCTCCAATTGCTGCAGGTGTCGGGTGAGATGTTGATCTTGATGTTCTGCCTTCCTCTTTCAGATGTAGTTGCATGTCCCGGGAGATGTCAGTGTTTGCGGTTAGTGTCCCATATGTACATGTTGACTACCCACAGGTCAGTATGACAATACCTGCATACACTTTGTAGCTTCCACATCACAGTTATAATGTCCCAAGTTTCAATTATGTTTACTGTTCTAATGATCCAAGAGCATGATAGCTGTGTAGTAAGCTACTGTGTTCAGAGCCATCACATCCATAGTGGGTGACATCACAGATATAGTTACCTGGAGCGGGGAGGAGGGAAAAGAGTGGTATAGTGGATGACAAGGGTAAAGGCCAGTGGAAATAGTGGCTTCTTGCTGGGAAGCAGTAATACCTACTGCTATGACAGGATGCAAAGACAGACACACCCACACACTCAGAAATTCACAGGCACAGTAACACACACACACAGTTGCCAGTGTTTGGATGAGAACCCCTGCCTATGTGCAAATCATCATTATAGTACTATGCAATTACAAGATGCGCCACAGAGATTACACATGTACAGGTAGTTGGAATGGCTTAAGATCGAGGACATCAGCAGGGATACTACAGTGCAGTGAGTGTATGTGGGGAGGGGGGTTCATCAGTAGGCTATGTAACAACAAGCCACACCCCAGGGTATACATGTTAACAGGTGGTTAGAATGCCCATCTAAGATTGATGATATCAACAAGGATACTAGATTGCATTGAGTGGATGGGGGGAGGGGGCATTAACATTTCACTGTGGTAAAATACAGCCTCACTCCAGGGACCGGACAGCCATACACACACACACACACACACACACACACACACACACACACACACACACACACACACACACACACACACACTGTGGCATTCACAAAGATATACACCTTTGTCACAACACATACAGACACTTTGCATGTGTGAGGTTCAACCACCTTCCTATGCCTTTCTTTCTACACTTCACTCTGTACAGATGTCAACAACAGTGTTCAGGAGAGTGAAAAACATGTGGGATGTATTCCCAACCATACGTGACATATGTGGACACACACCCACTCGTGCCAGTACTGTGAATCAAACACCTGCCTATCTCATGATAGGTGTTACAGATGTACAGCACTATCACATTCGATACAAAGTGTACTGACTCTTTCCTTTGCCAGCTGCGCTGATATATGCACAATATATGCAAAGGGGAGGTATTACTGTTACAGGTGTCAAGAGGTTTGCCTTCAGTGTCACCCTTACTGCATTCTGCATTGTCTGTCTTCCTCTTTAGTCAACAAAACCAGACCTTAGCAGTTACACAGGTTATTGCAGGAATGGTTGTAACACACCAGTGAGCTGTCCTCAGTAATCAATCATCTGCAAAGTAGCCCCACCACTTAGTAGTCATGTCCAAACATCTGTCCATACCTCATGTACAGCTTACTGTACTTTGAGCATATCACCATATACAGTTGGCAATGTTGAGGCTGTATTGCAACAGCATGATGTACTAAGACAACAGTCACCTTCAAACATCATACACTGCACACGCATGGAATCTAAACAAACATCAATACATGTACACATATGCGGTCTACATCAGTAAGTGGACTAGCAGGTCAAGAGGATACATCTCACACCTTCCCCACGCCACGTGTGAAACATAGCTGAGCATTACACCATAATGGATGTTGTATTCATGTACTGGTAGGATACAACCACCTTCACCGAGTAGTCAAATGTACATTAATGACAACAGCACATATCAGCAAGACACACACAGCATTATTCCATGTCATGCTCCTACAAACTGTTACTTGACAATTCCATGGTGAAGCCAGGGCACTGTAATGGTCAACATTGAGCACATCATATTTGCCACACACACCTCATGTTTACTGGAGAATTGCCAGCAATGTGCTCTGTTAGAGCTAGGCAGTACACTCATTCAAGCATGTGCAAGGTCTGCGGCTTGTAAACATCTCACCCCAGCATGTACTGGCTATTGTGGTACTAAGGCTAATGTACAGAGAGCACACAGCATGCATGGCTTTTAATTGTTGACATGGGGTATATGTAGGAGCTGTGGGCACACATGGCTGTACATGTCATGGACATATCACCTGTGACTACTCAGGTACATACAGAGCAGAGCTGGATTTCCCTAAGTCTGTCAATACAGGCCTTGTGTAGGTCCTATGATCCTGTTATTTGGGTATGTTTGTAGGCATTGCATTAGGTGGACATGTCTAATGACATACATGCCACATGGGTTGTTGTATGATATGATAGGTGTCATGGGTGACCGGTAGACAGGGAATATTACCTCTGTTAACATAGATATCAAACCTTATGTACTGTTAGCATGCTATCTGCCATGTGCATGTGTGTAATGACTGTAGCCACCTGTATGTAGAAAGGATAACGAAAGCTATGGTAATGTCATTTATGTTGTATGAGTGTGGGATGTACATATCCAGGGCAGGTACAGTTAGGTCATATGCAACCATGAGGGTGTTGTTTACTGGTGTACAGCAACAGTCGACTGTGTTAATGCTGACAACATCCGAAGGACCCTGGTATGTGTACAACTGAGCTGGTTACAAACAGTGGTATTATTGCATTGCATAACACATTATTCAGCTGTGTCTGTACATGGGTACTTTGCACAGCTGATGTAGGCCTAGGTGCAGTCCACCAATTGAAGGTTATCTGGTGGTCTACAATACTTTGTCATACCACATATGGATGTGTGTTGCTAGTCTGGGGACAAGGTGGTGGATGTATATGAGGATACAACCTAGAATGCAGCATTTGCCGCTGTCACCTGTACCTGACTCATCTGTAATGAGTTATGTTGGAGTAGTGGTCTTTACATGTGAGTAGCTTTATGAATATGTGGACACCACCACCTGGAATGGTCCGTACCAGTGTTATGGTCCACATGTCTGGAATTGTGCACTACAGAACCTTCAGCCAGGTGTTCCTCACTGCACAGAAGTCAGTATTCCCCATTGTAGGTTCTACATTGAGAAAATGGATTACAAAAGCAACATATCTAGTACTGGTTAGCATAAGCATCCAATGCAATTGTTTTGTAGGTGTCAGGGTGTTACTTCTGTGTTTAGGACTTTTGCCTTGGAATGCAACTATATGGGTAAATGCAACCTAGGTATTATCCACACTCACTTGAAACATGGATGCATGTGCTCTGTGTCAAAGGCTTGTCATTCAGTCATGACAGCCCGGAATGACAGACACTGGACTACCTCATAATAATAGCAGGACATTGGATCATTGTTTTGGTCTAGCAGTTGCCACTCATATCATGGCATCACTGCGAGTGGCAGTAATGTGCTTGGTAGCAAATGCCACATGTAAGGTGACGGACAGCAGCAGATGTTGTGTATATAACCAATGTGAGATATACTTAGTGTAGCAGTCCTGCTAATAATGACAACTACTAACACAGCCAGGAGAGGTCATCTTGACACCTGCACCTCAGTACCATTACACAATGAGGCTCACACATTATGCTTGCACATGCCACTGTTCCAAGTATAATGCCACTGTCCACAACCTGCTATCAATGTATGCCTTTCAGGGCAGCAAGGTGTGTGACACATGCTGTAGGTAGCATCCATCCACCTGTGTGTCCCAGTTAACCTATTGCCTGTCACGTCCACACATGCATGATTGTGTATACTTAACATATATATGTCAGTACTTCATGTACTTGTATGCATGTGTATCACACAGCACAGACACAGATATATCATTTACAGGTCACATACAGGTATCTGGTAGTAAACCAGTATGATGTGCATATATACTGACACGTAAGATGTACATATCTGTGTGTTTACAATAAGAGTCCATTACAATGTGTTCTGTACATCTATGTGTATGTGCATGCACACTGTGGCCTTCTGTGGTTAGAACCAGAGTGCATCCAAACAGCTCTGTGCTACTAAGTGTATAAGCGTACCCACTGCCACCTTGTGTAATTTGAGTCAGTGCATCCAAACAAGCCCTTTGTTTCCAAGTGTATGAGCATGCCCAGTATAACCTTGTGTAGTTGTAGTCAGAGTGCATCCCAAACGGCCCTGTGCTACTAAGTATATGAGCATGCCCACTGTCACCTTGTGTAATTGGAGTCAATGCATCCAAACAAGTTCTGTGATTCTATGTGTATGAGCATGACCAGTGTAACCCTGTATAGTGATAGTAGTTGTCCATTCCACAGATGGCCATACTCCAGTTCAGGGCTTGTTGTGTTACAACTATACCTCTCAGGTCTACCTATGTCTTACCTGCAGATGATGTGTCTTGTTTGTGCATACAGGGTGTAATGGACTCCTACTTTAAACACACAGGTTTCCAGCTATGTACATCTTAACTGTCAGTATCCCTGTTGTTGCCCTCAATCTTAGAAGGGCATTCTGATATCCTTGGAATGTGTAATTTCTGTGGTGTATCTCGTAACTATGTTGTACTGTAATAATGATCTGTAGACAGGCAGGAGTTCTGATCCCACCACTGGTAACTGTGTGTGTGTGTGTGTGTCAGCAAGTGGTTGTGTGTGTGTGTGTGTGTGTGTGTGTATTTGTATCTGCATCCTGTCATGACTGTGGGTTTTGCTGCATTCCAAATTGATACCACCTTTTGCACTGGCCTTTATTCTTGTCAACTGCTACCCCCCCCCCCCACACTGCAAGTAATCAGTCAGATGATGTCAACCAGCTCAGAAGTGGAATCAGAGTAAGTGTAATTGTATGTGTTCTGTGGTGCATACCCCAAATGCATACCACTGTACTAATTACTTTTACATAGGCAAGACGTGTATGCACAATACTGGCAAGTGTGTGTGTGTTTGTGTGTGTGACTACCCTGTAGCCAGGCATACACATATGTAATGTCTTTTAACATGCTGCACACCATGGTAGCAATCTGTGGTGACTGGTGTCTACAAAGTCTTACATAGTTAGGAATGGTAAAGAATACACAGTCAAGAATGGCTACAGTTGGGTATGTTATTTTCCTGTGCCACTGTCGAGCAGTGACACAGAAGTGGTCACTGGGGTGTAAGTCCATACCCATCATTCCCCCACCAAAACTCCACAATCCCCAGGGTAGATTACATTAGCCATCATTCCTCACCCCAAACTCCATATACACAACAACCATCCCTTTTCTGGTGAACTGATTAAGATTTAAATGTTATAAAACAAGAGATGCCTCTGTTTTGTCTACATGTCAGTTTCTTTGGAACCCTTCTGTGTTACAAAGGGTGTTCAGACATGTGTGTGTGTGTATATATATATATATATATGTATATATATATATATATATATATATATATATATATATATATGTATATATATATATATATATGGCTATAGTGTGTGTGTGTATATGCATATATATATATATATATATGTGTGTGTGTGTGTGTGTGTGTGTGTATAAATATATATATATATATATATATATATATATATATATATATATATATATATATATATATTTAGATATGACAGTTGTACAGATGTAGACTTGTCTTTGTTGTTTCACAGAGTACAGTACATTCAAGGGTACTGTACATATGTAGACAAAGTGACTGTCTGCAAGGGACACTCCTGTCTGTGTTCCAAGATTAGATTTCATGGGTGCACTGTGTACCCCCCCGGTTGTATCCTGCCTGTGGTCTGGGGAGCAGTGGACTATTTACATTGCTTTGGAGATTGTGTGTATGTTTCCTGTGTCCGGCTGGGGGGGGTGTGGAAGGTCATGCTATGTGTTTCATGTTTCTTGCTTGGGCACCTCACTTACATTGGCATAGCCTGTGAACATATATCATTCTTGTGTGCTGTTTTCTATCATAGCTGTATATCTGTGCATATCTACACGCACATATATATATATATATATATATATATATATATATATATATATATATATATATATATATATATATATATATATATATATATATATATATATATATATATATGTCCGCAGCTATATATATATATATATATATATATATATATATATATATATATATATATTTATATGTGTGTGTGTCTGTAAAGCAATGCATACCCTGCACAGTACAAAGACACTTACACACGCTTACTGGTGTTTATATATGCTTAAACCTGCTTACTAATGCCTTATTCATTATGACACTGACACTTCGCTCCAGTTCACTTTTAATTGTTATTTTGCAGGTTATACAGTGGACAGATATAGAAATATGTTCATATACAGATTACCGATGGAAAATGGTATGTGCTGCAGTGGGATTTGGAAAGGGAATGTCTGTTCTTTAGGCGGATGCTCAAACCAATACACTATTGCTGTGCTGCTTCATTTGCATATATACCCATATACCCATGACTCCTGATTCCCCAAACACCCACCACAACACCTCACTAACACTGCAGTCAACCATTCTCCAGTTGGATTTGCGGTGTATCCACACCACTACACATTGGCCACTCCCTACTCCTGTAGACACATCCCATTGGTTGACTCACTCCACGTATCCTCAGAAATCCCAAACTTTAAGTCCACAAACATTGGTGACATGAGCGACCAAAAGGACACTATTCACAATTTTTAGGTTGTCCCACATAGGACATGCATGTTTTTATTTCAAGATTAGACTCTATATTCCATTACATCCTTACTCCCGTTAGCATGACACTACAATAAATTAATAAATATGACTATGTGGTAATGCACACGTTACACATGAGAGCCAATTATGCATGTGTTCAGCATAATTCTTTTACAAATAGACAGGTTTAGTAATTGGCGTTGCCGTAGCAGGCAGATCACAGGAATGATTCCATGTGTGAGAAAGTCCTCACATTTGATTTTTTCAGCACAGCACTGACTTCGGACATTGTACACACTTCTGCATTTTAGCAGTTTCATCCCTTCCCTCTTCTGCACAACCTATTATTCTATCTACTATCGAGGTTTGTAAAGGCATATTCATGTTATCTGTGTCTGCAAATGGAATGAATGTGTTACAGAGAATTACTTCTACATATAGATGTATGCATGTGTGTATGCATATATACTTATAACGAACTTGATGCTCTCCATGAGGCGGTCCATTTAGAACCAGCCCATCCAATCCTAACACACCTGGATCCATAATTTCATACCTATAGTTCCTCCACCCCACCCGAGTTCAACATACACGCATACCATCCATTGTCCAGTTGCTATCGCAGCCATGACACACCTCCACACATTGCCCTCTCCCAAGCGTTAGGGGCCCTACACGTATGGTGTCCCAACCCATGCATTCTCAGGCTCTCCCATCATTTAGTCCATGAACATACCTGCCCTTGCTTGTGTAATGGTCGGATGGCCAAACAGCCTATCAATTTTTGGATAGTCCCACCAGGGACTACCCTCTGATTGTAAAGTAGACTTAGCAGATCAACAATGTTACTCCCACTGGTAATATCCTGCCTGTGGTGTGAGTAGCAGTGCTTTGCTCACTCCTGCCCAGCTGGATATGACATACGCTGACAGCGCTATATAATACTGGGGTTGCTGTTGATTCCCTTCTCATTCCTTTTGTATGCTTCATTGTTACATCGTTCATTCTTCATATATATATATATATATATATATATATATATATGTATATATATATTATATATCTGTACATACTTATATACATTTTCTATGCTGGGCACTGCTTACACCAGTGCAAGCGCACTCAGACTTGCTTACTGGTACTTATATATGTTTACTGCTGCTTATTTGTGCTTACACCTGCTTACTAGTGCCTTATTCATTATGACAGTACCACTTTGTTTGAATGAAATTTAGTTAAAAATCTCATGTGATACTCTTATGCTGATTTTACAGCAAAACTACATTCATTCCACATGGAAAATGATATGTGCTATTGTTGGACTCGAACAGTGAATGCCTGTTCGTTAAGCGGATGCTCTAACCACTACACTATTGATGTTTACTTTGATTTTGCATGTTTATCTCTATTTGAATGATTTTGATGTGTAAGCTATGCTCGGTGGAGGGCAGCGATGCACAAATACACTATGCTTGGATTACACTTTAGATATTGCAGCAATACAAATGTAAAATAAGGACACAGGAAATCTAATTTTGAAAGTTCTAGGGACGAGGTTCAACATTCCACTACGTACTTGTATGTTTACTACTTCGATTTTATTTCACTGTTCGTGGACACTTGTTTGCTTAGCATACATTTTGGTATCCACGGACACTGAATTATTGACTTACTATTAGAGGCGGGCTCTAATAGTAAGCATAGTAGGTTGTGCAACTGTCGGGGCATTTTTACACCTCCGTAGAGCACTTGTACACGCCCCCTGCACTCGCACATGTTTCCTGTGCACGTCGAGGGTGCGGCGGCGCACCCTCATACATATTCATATGAAAAAGTTAATCATCCTAATAGATTACACATGCAGGATTATCTATATTAAAATTAGGTAGAGTCATATTTCTTATGAAGTGTCCAGGAATATGGCAGTTTAATCTGCAACAATCCTAAGGTGCTAAGATTGCCCCTAAAGCAGGCAGTTTTAATCCATGACCAAAAAAATAAGACAGTGCAGTGTCAACGCATCTTTGAAGAAGAAAGAGAATGATGATGGTGATGGTGAAATCCCATTCGGAATTGTTGGAACTCAACAAGGGATGGAGTAGAGTGACTGTGAAGTCAGGGTTCTAGCCCTTGCAATCCAGAAAATTATGCAGGAATTTGTAATGTATATCTTACAAGACATATCAATGATGAATTCAAAGCCGTCCACCTATAGAGATGTTAATATATTAAAAATTAAAGAGATAAAGCAAACATCTGTGGAGAATTCTAATGCTCTGGTTGTGGTAGAGGCTTGAATTGAACCCCTGGAGTAAAAATGCCAAGTATTAATGGCCTAGCTGAGGAGAAATATAGTGGGGCTTATGAACCTCAAAACCTGGGCATTTAGAAAAAATATTTGATTAATTGCTATGCCCATGGGTGTAGAAAAACTAGCTGCATCAACTTTCTTATTGTAGCTGTTGAAATAATGATACTGTGAGGATGTAGATGGTTTGGAGACTGAGAAGGCACAGCAGGCCTTTACTTTCTAAGCCACCTCGTGTCTGACGGAGTTGTGGAAGGGGAGGAGCTAACAATGTGCAGACAGTTTGGTGACTGTCACTTCAAGCTTTGCTTTCTAGGGCACATCTAGTACCTGCCTGCATCCAGTCCTGGTGAGACTGGTGACTTTTAAGAAACAATAGTAGCTCCTGAGTTTTTATGAGCACCATGCAAGACCTGCAAATGTAAACATAATATTGGTAAACAATGAATATGCCCTTGCCAGAAGGGAGGTAAAGAATACTACTAGCCTAGTAAATTAGATATGTCGATTAAACAAGTTGAAGGTCTGACTTTCTTACTTGGGGTCTATCAGGAAAATGATTGTCTGTGGGACCTGGGTATTCAAGCTCCTATGCAGAGGAGGACAAATGTCCCTAGGGTATTTTACTTGGGGTCTATGTTAAATGTTCAAACATCCAAAATGTCGAACATTACATGGTTGAGACCAAATGTTCGACATTTGGATGTTTGAACATGAAAAAAAAAGAAAAAGAAAAAAAAACACTTTAACAGTGTAGGCAGGGGGGCAAGCCCCCCTGCATCCCCCACCCCCCTACTTAAATATACCAACTTCGAGACCACACTTCAGTGCAGAAAAGGAAAATTCTCCCTAGCTGCACCATACGGTGCCATTGAAAGTCTATCTTTGAGCACTCAAAATTTCGAATGTTTCGACTTGACCATGTAATGTTCGAAATATTGAGCGTTCGAAGATTTGGCATGTACCCCTTACTTGACACTGTTGAAGATGCTTTTCCTAGGAGGGCATTTAAACCCTTACATTTTACAAGAATGGTGGGCCAAACAAAGAAGAGGATCATGAGGTAGGACAAAGAGTTGTGACCTGTGGATATGGGAAAATGGGTATGGGAATGTCCTAGAAGCAAAGACTACAAGAAAGCCAAATCTGTTTGTGAGACTGACATCTTGTGTATAAAAAAAAACAAAAATGAAGCAAATAAAGCTGCATTGCCATTGGAGCTTGATCCTTTTGAAGGTGAAGTGTGCATATGCCAAGACTGAGTGAGTGACCACTGAAATGGCTCACCATAGATATTGGGTACGAGACACGATATCCGCACGACTGATTCATGCTACTACTCCTTAAGAGTAGGTTATAGTACTCCTTACATAGTCTTTCTGAATGTGAATGTGCTGCAGGAAAGAGCTGATATTTCTTGCCTTTCATCTTTTGGGTGGAGTATTATTTTGTCAGGTCATTCTTGAGGATACAGAAGACTCTGTATGATTTGACTTGGGGCACGGTTTGGTCTTACTCAACATTTATTTCAAAGGTAGAGGGGTCTGCTGTCCAGAAATGTCTACTTTCATTAAGCAAAACAGTTAGCAAGAAGGCTGGGACACCTCCTGACTGCTGCAGTTTATGCTTCTGACAGAGATGGTATAATGCAAAAGGAGAAAATTAATTTGTTTTCCTTTTAGTTACCTTCTCTTTTACTATAGATGTTTTTCAGCTTCCTTACTGTCATTTACTTGTTGCTGCTTTAAATAAAAAGACAACTATTTTGTTGTTTCTTTAATTAACAAGACAACTATATTTGCTGCAGTGCATTCTATAAAAGATTACACTGATTAAAGAGGGGTTTTGGAAAAAAGAAATAACTTTAACTGTCATTTGACTGAACTGAAAATGTTGGACTTCTGGAAAACTATGTACCTGTGTTGCAATACCTATATATGACTTTGAGAGTACATATGACAATTTTTATGGAGTTGATGAGCAGTTCAGTTTGGAGAGAGGCACGAGGTAGGGGTGAACACTTTTCACAATTCTTTTTGCTCTGTACTTGGACTCCATGCAAAGGCTTTGAGGTTGTGAGAGACTCTGGAACTACTAAATGGAGAGGAGCTTCATGAGACTGTTTTTGTAGACGACCTGTTGGCTTTTCTAAGAGGCATAGAGAAGAACCTGAAGATTTTCTTGCTTAGACAAGGGAAATTGGGAGGATTTTGAAACAGAAAATATGAGGGCAAAACACAAGTACGTAAAGTAAATTATACTTCCTTGGAGTGAATGAGGCAACTTCCTTGCATTGACTGGGAATGGATGTTGTAATGAAGTAAGTAGAAGTGTGACTCAGTACATTTGCACCAATCCTTTAACTCATCATTTTGGAAAGTTGTAAGTAAAAATTAAGGACCTTCTAGATAACATAATGTTGCTGACACTTAAGTTCACCCTGAAAGTAATGACAGTTAAATAATGTGCCTGTTGAGTTACCAATGACTGTAATTTCTATCCTTGGAAAAAGAAATATACAAATGGGAGCATGGACAAATATATACAAAGTCCCAGGTTGCAGTAATGGGGGTGCTGGGGCATACCCTTCTGCACCAGGGGAAACAAGAGTGAAGTCTCACTGCAAAAATGATTGAAGGGTGTGCTAATGGGTTTTGAAATTCAGTATTTTAAAATGGAATCACAATTTTCATTTTGAACATTCAGGAGTAGCAGTTTTGGGCTTTGCACTTGTGATAGTGAGCTGCACAGTGGCGCAGTGAATGGCACTGTTGCCTCACAGCAAGAAGTTCCCAAGTTCAAATCTCAGCTGGGGCACCTTCTTTGCGGTGTCTCAATGTCTTCCCTGTGTTCACATGGGCTTCCTCCAGGTGCTGAGATTTGCTCCCATATTCCAAAGACAAGTAGGTGGACTGGACACTCTAAAATTGGACATAGGCATGAGTGAGTGTGTGGTGTGGAAGAACTACTATGGCAAGGCTAGCCACCTAGCAATGTCAACCTTGACTCTAAATGATTATTACTGTTGAAGTGACACCCTGAACCCATGTGCAAAAATTGGAAAAAGGGGATGTGGATGGATGGATTGATGGCTGGATTGATGGATGGTGAGCTGCTAAACTGACTCTGCTTTCATTCATATTTCACAGTGTTTATTCTACCTTGCAGACAAAGTTAAGGGCCCTACAGTAAAGTCAAAAAGTCAAAGCCAAAAGTAAACATTATTGTCAATTAGACCCACGCCTCAATGCAGGTTAATCAAAATGCTGTTGCTTCGAGCTCTATGTGCAAAGAATACATATAAATATAACAGATATAAATAAAAAACATTTGTAACATCTACATGATACTAGGACATAATTGCATTTTTGTATCTCTATTAGCAGCACTTACTGTTGGGCAGGTAGATATATTGCACAGTTGAGACTTGAGCCATGTAAGACTAGAGCACTTTCAGTTGTACAGAATGTAACTTGTTCTTTGAGTTATTACACAGAAAGGTAAGAAACTTTCAATGAGGTATTGCACAGGTGAGCACTTTAAGGAAAGAGATCCCCTTCAGACTGTGTGGCCTCTTTCTAGGTGACCTGTTGGCTTGCATTGCTGCTAAAGTTTAGTGGTCTGATAGCCTGAGGAAAGAAGATATTTCTGAATCTAATCATTTTGCAATGTATGCTTCTGTAGCTCTTGCCTGAAGTCAAGCAGAAGAACAGTCCCTTAGCTGGGTGGGTTTGGACTCTGGCAATCTTTGTAGCTCTATCAGACACCGTGCAGAGTGCAGATCCTAGACAGATGAAACGGTGGACCTGGTGATCCTCTATGCCACTTTTCCCACCCTTTAGAGAACCTTACAATCTGTAGCCTTGCAGTTCTCATACATCATCATCATCATCATCATCCCCTTTTTCCCATTTACATGGGGTCGGGGTATCATATTAACTGTCACCAACTCTCTCGATTCAGTGCCACTCTCCTGCCTTCTTCAACACTCATGCCCGACTGTCACAGATCTTCTTTCACACAATCCATCCACCTCTTTGCTGGACTCCCTCGCTTCCTCTTACCTTCTTCCTGTCTGTCCCAAATCTCCCTCACCAGATTGTCTTCTGCTTTTCTACACATGTGCCCATACCATCGTAATCTGTTCTCTTTGATCTTTTCTGCAATTGGAGCTACTTTGGCTTCTGCTCTTATGTCCTCATTTCTTCACCTGTCCTGCAGTGTGCATCCTACCACCTTTCTCAGGCACTTCATTTCCATCACCTCTAGCTTCTTCAACTGTTCTGCCTTTACTGCCCAGGTTTCTGTACCATACAGTAGTACTGGTCGCATCACTGTCTTGTACACCTTACTTTTCAGCTTCTTTGGCATTCTTCTGTCATATACTACACCTGATACTCTATGCCAGTTGGCTGCAGCCCCTCTGATTCTAGCTTTGACCTCTTCATTCAGACTACCCTTCTCCTCAACCACCCCTCCCAGATACTTGAAGCTGTTTACCTGTTCCACTATCTTCTCATCTATCTCTATTCTCAGCTTCTTCTGATTTCCCCAATCTGCTGCCATTACCACTGTCTTATCTGTGCTTAGTTTCATCCCATGTGCCTTCAAATTTCATTCCACTCTCCTATCCTTTGCTGAAGTTCTAGATCAGAGTCTGCCTGTACTGCCACATCGTCTACATACAGCAGCTTTGTTGCTCTGACCCCTCCAACCTGTTTGCTGATGTAGTCCATTACCAGTATGAACAGCAGTCGGCTCAGAGCTGAACCCTGGTGTACACCCACTCCCACTGGGAACCACTCAGTGAGGCCAAACACTGTTCGTACTTGAGTCACTGGGTCCTTGTACATAGCCTGTACTAATTCTACCAATGTTTCTGGGACTTCAAACCACCGCAGTACTGCCCAGTTCAGCTTTCTTGGGACCTTGTCATATGCTTTCTCCAAGTCTAAGAAAGCCCAGTTTGACTCTCTCCTCTTCTCTAGTTTCTTCTCAAGTATCTGTCTCAATGCAAACATCGGGTCAATTGTGCTGCATCCTGATCTGAATCCGAACTGTTCATCTCCCATCTTACATTCTACTATTCTGCGCATCCGTTTATCAATCACCCTCTCCAGAGCTTTCATGCAATGTGGTAGGAGTTTGATGCCTCTGTACTGTCCACAGTTCTGGATGTCCCCTTTGTTCTTGTACACTGGCATGAGTATGCTTATTCTCCAGTCATCTGGAATACGCCTTTCTCTCCACACTGCAATTAGTACCCTCAGGAGCCATTTCTCCCCTAGTTCACCCAGCATCTTTATCATATCTGCTGTGACCTCATCTTGCAGTTCACATACAATACTGTGATATTGCTTGTCAAGATGCTTTCAATGGTGCTCTTCAACCTGCATAGGATTTGGATCCTTTTTTGTACCTTCTTGACAATGTGATTTGTGTTAATGGACTATGTCAAGTCTTGTGCAATGTGCACCCCCAGGAATTTGGTGCTCTTCACCCTTTCTACTGTTTCTCCCTTGATTGTGAGAGGGGGGTGTGCTTTGTGGTTTTTCCTGAAGTCCACTACTAAGTCTTTGGTTTTGTTTAAATTACGAGCCAGGTTGTTGTTGTCACACCATTTCATCAAATGCTTCACCTCCTCCCTGCATGCTGTTTCATCAGCATAGCTTATTAAACCTGCTACTGTAGTGTCATCCATGAATTTGATGATGTAATTTGAACTGTTCCTAGCTGTGCATTCATGGGTCAGCATGGTGAACAGCAGAGGAGTGAGAACACATCCTTGAGGGACTCCCATGCTTAGTGTAGTGCTCTCTGAGGTCTGTCAACGAGGAAGTACAAAATCCAGTTACACATGGGAGTGCTGACACCCAAATGAATCAGCTTCTCTATCAGATGCTGTGGTATAACTGTGTTAAAGGTAGAGCTGAAGTCAATAAATAACAGTCAGACATAACAGTTCTCGTTTTCCAGGTGAGCCATGGATGTGTGCCGTGCCAGTGAGATGGCATCTGCAGTGGAGTGGTTCAACCGATAAGCAAATTGGAGTGGGTCCAGTTCTGCAGGGAGATTTTGAAATCTTTTGAAACACTTCATTACAGTAGAGGTGAGAGCTACTGGATGACAGTCATTCAGGCTTGCTGGTTGAGACATTTTGGGTAGTGGTATGATTGCTGTGTTTTTGAAGCAATTGGGCACTGTGGCCTGACATAGAAATGTGTTAAATATGTCAGTAAGAACCATCATCAGCTGAACAGCACAGTCTCTTAGCACACCCCCCAGAATGTTGTCTGGTCTGGCTGCTTTGCTTGAGTTCACTTGGCTTAGAGTTCTCTGAGCATCGTCTAAATTAAGGCAGGGTACTACTTCATTTTGCCTGGTGGTGAGTTTTGTGCAATTCCCTTCATCAGACCTGCTGAAGCAGGTGTTCAGTTCATTTAGAAATTTGGTATTGTCATCATACTTTGAAGATACAGGTCTGCAGTCTGTCAATGACTGCATTCCCTGCCACAGACGTCTGGAGAGTCCCTGAGGTCTGAGAAGTGATTGGATTTTCTGTCCGTAGGCACACTTTGCCTTCTTTATTCCCCATTTAGGGTCTTTCTGGTCTCTCTGAGAGCATCCTTGTCACCAGTCTTAAAAGCACACTGCATGCTCTTAGGAGCTCGTATACTTCATTTGTGATCCAGTGTTTTTGGTTGGCCCTTATGGTGATGGTCTTGCTGACTGTCACATCATCCATGTACTTAAATATGTATGCTAACACAGATTCCATGTACTCATCCAGACTGATGTGTTAGTGCCCCATAGCCACGTCCTTAAACATAGTCCAGTTCTCCAAGCAGTCCTGGAGTGCTGAGACTGCTCCCTCTGGCCCTACTCTGGCCATACTCTTATTTGCTTCTTGGTTGGCTTGCTTCTTATTAATAGTGGTTTGCACGTAGGGATTAGCATGATGGCCAGATGATCTGAGTTACCCAAGTGTGGGTGGGGTACTGCCTTATAAGCCAGCTTGACATTGGTATATACTTTGTCCAGAGTGTTCTCTCCCCTCATAGCAAAGTCCACACGCTGGTGATAATTAGGCAGGACTGACTTTAGGTTTGCTTGGTTGAAGTCACCCGCTATTATGTAGATAAACTCTGGATTTTGATTATGCAGTTAACTGACTGACTAGTGAAGTGTAGCCTGTGCCTCACTGGTGTTGGCACTGGGAGGAATATATACAGCTGTGATGGTCACACCATTAAACTCCCTTGGCAAGTAGAAGGGTCTACATCTTAGTGACAAAAACTCAATGTTTTTGGAGCAGTGAGTGGTAATTGCCTCACAGTTGGCAAACCATCTATTTATGTAGATACAGACACCTCCTCCCTGTGATTTACCACAGAAAATCCGATTCCTGTAAGCTCTAAATAATGTCAGACCCTCCACATGCACCACACTATCACTGATATTATAGTTTAACTACATCTCTGTGAACATGAGCACACAACTGTTTCTCACCTTGCCTATTGTAGTTAGTTCTAGCCTTATGTAGTCCTTCTTGATATCCAGGGAGCGAACACTGGCCAGTAGCACAGATGGAAGTGCGGGACTGTGTGGGTTGTTCTTTAGCCTGACATACATTCCAGCTCTAGTTCCTCTTTTCCTCAATCTTTCACATCTTTTCCTTCTTCTCATGATTTTAGAAGTTTTAGAAGTCAGATTTGCTTGAGCAAGACATTTTGAACCATGATTGAGTATAATCCCTTGTTCCTGGAGTTTGTGGAGCTCCTGGAGTGCAGTAGCAGGCCTAACAGGCCTCGCAGACAACAGCTCATCAAACCTGCATCCCTGCAAGCTTGAAGATTGAATTTCTAGAAGTTTTTCTCTACTATAACTTAGTTTACCTTCACTATTTTCACCTTGATTTTGGATTTTTTGTTGTTTTACACGTAAAACAAGATAGATAGTGTACATTTCCATGTCAAGCTGAAGCACCCACAAGCACACAGGGCACCACCTTTTTTATTTTACAGTAGGTAAACGATGAGGTTTATCTGTGCATTTAAACGCCTGAGGGTTTCAACTTGAATATATACACTAATATGGTGACAGGAGTCTGGATTTTCCAGGCTTAGAGTGGTACTAGCTGGCAGTCCATTTTAGGGAGATTTTGTGATGGTTAGCTTTGAATTACAGGGTGGCCTGAAGAAACTGTTAGCTGGGGAACAAAACCTCATTGAGTGATCATGTAGGTATGTTGAGTGTTAATAAGATTTACACATTTAATTCAACATATATTGGCATACTCTGCATGAAATGTTAGTGTATTGAAATTTTACTTTGTCAAAATTCACATGTTTGAGATGACATGATTGACAACTTAAATTACTGAAAACTAACTAATAAATGGAAACTGAATTGCGCAGAGGTTAAAGTACAGTGGGGATCGGTAAATGTGCCCTTTTCTCCACTGTAGTGTAATCTCAAAGTTAGTATATAAAATTAGGAGGGGGTGTGGTGATTCAATGAGGCTTCTGTTTTTAGTTAGATTTTGACATTTTAAGTTGTTGATCATGTGGTCTCAACCATATAAATTTCGTCAAAGTAAAATTTCGATAAACTAACATAAACCTAATATGGAGGTGATCTCATACCCAAAGACTTCAATACTTTGAGGTCAGAGATTCTTAAGTATGAAAGTTACATCCCACTCTGATTCAAGACTAGAAAGGGGCTAGAAAGGGTTGTTTGTCTGTGAAGATATTACATTCTTTGAGGCACACAGTCATACCAGATAAATGTTCACATTATATTCTGCAAATCTGGTCACTGACAGCCCTCTTCTCCTAGCACATAATTCTTCTATTTGCGAGAAATGCATCTACATCAGTAACCTGGAATCTATGCTCTCTCACACAACAGTCAGTACTCCTGACAAAGAGGAGATTGCAGACACAAACAACATACCACCCACATCACATACCCACATATGCACAGGTCCTCAATAAAAACTTACCTATACAGCAGAGACCTCCAAAACACAAAACACACTCATAAACATTCCACACACAACACCAAATACATCACAGACAGCAGACAACACACCAGTGTCTCACAAAAACATCCCATAAGGCATAACAATAAAGCAAACATACTAGTCATTGTTGACTGACTTGTGAGACACTCTGATGTCCCCCTCACCAGGCTCAACAAGGAGAAGGTACAGTCAGTTGTCTGTCAGGTGCCAGAATCCACCAGATCACGCACGCACTTAAGTCTCTCCGCAACAGGTACAAGTATGACTGTCATTGTCCATGTTGGTGTGAATGACTTTTGATGTACCTCCCTGGAATATATGAAGAGAGACATGACTGAGCTCTCAGAGTACGTGTACCAGACAGGTATGACGCTAGCCCTAAGCAGCATCCTACCTTCACCAAGAATGATACCAAAAAAACAACAAAAAATAATTGAATTCAACAATTGGCTTCATTTCTGGTGTCATCCTAAGGGTATCCAGTATCTGTTTACCTGGGATGACATGGTTGACAGGCCTGGATGCTTGCCAGAGATGGCCTTCACCTGTCACCCTGGGATTCCAGACTCTGGCTAAGGCTCTTGCCTCCCCCATTGTGCCTTTTTTAGCCAATGTCCCAAAGACAAATCTTCCAACATAATAGATCTGTCAAAAGCAAATGAAACATCATGCTGTTAAATGCTAGGAGCCTTAACCTGAAAATGCACTCAATGGAGGTTCTCCTCGCACTACAAGATACTGACATCTGTGCAGTCACAGAAACTTGGTTCAAGGCTGCACCCCAGCCTTACCAGGTCATACCTCATTCCACACATTCCTAAAATAAGGTTAGGAAGACTAAGGGTGGTAGAGTATCTATCTTCATTAAAGACAAGCACACCTCCAGACTGGTTTGCCAGCTTGACGCACTAGAACTACTCCAGGTGCAACTGACAGCTGGCAAGGCACCTATCCAAGTTATAGCCAACTATAGACTCCCCTCCATGATTCAGGACACCCACTCATCCTACCTGGACCTACTTGACTCCATTAAGATACCCCCTTGGTAACTTGGTAACTTCAACAACCCCACCATAGACTGGGGTGAACTATTCCTGCACTAATTCATTCACCCAATGATTCCTTGACTTCATCAGTTCTAATGCACTAGACAAGCTCGTCTCATCCCCCACAAGAAGAGATTACATTCTGGACTTGGTTCTCACCAACATGGGCAACTGCTGCACCATCCCCATAGTAAGTTCTTCCCTGGTGAGGTCAGATCATCTGTCTGCCTCATTCAAAGTTTCTATCCCACCCAACCCCCCCTTCCAGCTGTAACCAGGCTAAAAAACTTTTCAAAAGCTGACTATAACCTCCTAAGGGAGGGTATCAGTAGCTTCACACCACCACCTCCCTCAGGGCATGCAGACAGCTATGCTGAACTGTACGCCAGTGCAGAATACATGCACCTGTACAACTGCATAGACTCAACCATACCCAATAGAACTAAAACTTGCTCCTCAAGGAAACACAAACCTGATTGGTGGGCATCCTCTGTTAACAGGCTTTACAACAAAAGGAAGAAACTGTTGTCCAAAGGTAAAAAGGCACAAATTCCCAAATGGAAAAATTCCCTCTTTAGCCTCAACAAGCAAATTAGATCATTAGTGAAAACCTCTAAACCCAATTATGAATTGAAACTAGCCTCAGAAATAAAGGGAAGCCACTCACATCTCCGTAGATCAAGGGTTAAAGGCCCTATCCAAGGCAATTAACACAGCTTCCATGGGACCTGATAGTATCTCAGGCTGTATTCTGCACCATCTCCAGCAAGAACTAGCTTTGCCATTGAGCACCCTATTCATAGGTGTGTACTAGGCTAATGACCCTGGAGCCTTTACAAGCCTAGCCCATAGGATTACCCTGGCATCATGCCATCTGACCTTAGTTCCCAGTGCCTCTGTTGAGTAAATCCACTGGTGTGATCCTGCGGTGAATTTTCTATTTCCCATCCACTCATCAAGATTTCTCTTGAAGAGGGCCAGTGAGGTGCTCTGCTTGACATGTATGGGAAGTCTATTCCATAGCATGGGCAGTCTCTGGGTTATGAACTTGTCCCAACAGCATGTTTTGTTGGTTGCGGTAATGAGGTTGAGGTCTCTGGAGCATGTGTTGTGGAGGGATTGGGATTTCTTTAGATGTAGCATTTCTAACAGAGCTGGTTCAGACATGGCTTTGTAAGTCAAGCAGAGATCACCTCTAAGTAGGCGATATGTGACAGAGAATAGCTGGAGTTTTTTAAGTCTGTCCATATAGGACAAATGTTTAAGGCCTGGGATCCTCTTTGTGAGGTACTTTTGTGGCCTCTCCAGTTGTTGCAGGTGTTTAGTGAGGTACATGCCAAATGGGGCATTGTACTCAATGATTGGGCTAATGAGGGAAGAATATTCAACCACTGTCTAAGTACAGGCTTAATTCCAGCAGAGTGGAGAAGTGACATTGTCATCCCTTTGCACAAAGGTGGTGCCACTACTGACCCTGGAAGCTATCACCCATTAGCTTGACAAGCCCAATCTATAAAGTCATGTGGAGCATATTATTATGGATCTCATAAACAAGGACATAGGCAATCTCCAAGCACTTAACCCCACCCAGTTTACATTTGTCAAAGGCAGATCTTTCCTGTTGAACCTGGTTGACTTTTATGAGACTGTCACCAAGGCTCTGGATGAGGGAAAGTCAATACATACAGCTTACCTTGACTTGGCCAGCGCCTTTGACACAATCCCCCACTTGGGCATCATTGAAATGCTAACACAAATTGGTGTAAATTCCTATCTTATCAGGTGGGTGGCTAACTGGTACACCGATAGGATCCACAAGGTCAAAATAGGTGCCTCCACCTCCGACAGCAGACCTGTCACTAGTGGGGTTCCCCAGGGATCTGTCCTGGGACCCCTACTGTTTGGCATCTACTTCTCAGAGGTCCAGGCAAAGACAAAAGGCCTGTGGTTGACCTAGTTTGTGGATGACTGTATGTTGGGTGCAGTCACTGACTCCCCAAACAATGTTAACATATTACAAGAGGTTCTCACAGCAACAGATGACTGGTGCCAAAGTCATGGCCTTAAGTTAATTGCAAAAAAATGTATTATCATACCATTTGGCAAAAATACAGCCCCTACTGATTACCACATCAATGGCAACCCCTTAAGCACACAACCTGTGGTGAGAGACCTGGGTATACAGGCTGTCAACAATCTCACATTCAACTATCATGTAACGCTAGTGGTCAGAAAAACCTTTTACTTAGTTTATCTCATAAGTAAAGGGATTGCATCCAGAAAAGGGGGGGTTATTACTTCTCTCTACTCCTCCCTCATTAAGCCAATAATTGAGTACAGTGCCCTGTTTGGTATGTACCTCTTGAAACACCTGCACAAGCTGGAAAGGCCACAGAAATACTTCACAAAGAGAATCCATGGCCTCCAACACCTGTCCTATGTGGACATGCTCAGATCACTATCATTCTTCTCAGCATTGTACAGATTTCTCAGAGGTGATCTGTGTCTCGCCTACAAGGCAATCTAGGACCCTGCCCTACAAGAGATGCTCCATATCCATAAGTCTAACTCCTTGTGCATTACCCACTCAAAAGGCATAAATATAATATGTGACATTAACAAAACCTGCTGGAGAGACAGGTTTGTCTCCCAGAGGTTGCTCCAACTCTGGAATAGACTTTCCATACACATCAAACAGAAAACATCACTGACCCTGTTCAAGTGCAACCTTGATGAGTGGATGGGAAACCACAAATTTGTCCCAGGGGTTCCACCTGTGTTCCTCATTGACAGGGGTGAAAGATGCTGACTGAGGGTTCTTTTTTGGGGATAAATTCTTGGCTAGGCTTGTAAGGGCCCCAGTGCCATTAGGCTAATAACCTCCTTTGAGACTATGATCCTATGATCCTAAGTGGGAGGAAATGCAGGGTGGCTAAATTTTGAAGGAGCATTAAAGTCTGCTGTTGGTATATTTGGTTTTGGCAACTGACATCATACTTATATACGCTCGGGCTCACTTTGCTTCCTCCCACCACCATTCCCACCCACCCCCATATCATTTCCTTTATACTTATCCATCTGAACCACACCTCTTCCATCTCCTCCCCTGCCCCTCCCAACTACTTCCTTACTGACACACCTCTTCCCCTATAGTACCTTCATACACCTCATATTTCCTACTTTCCACACATACTCTACCTTCAAAGCATGCCTTTTAAACCTCAAGCCTTACTCCTGATACCCATACTGTACTTTTTATACCTCCTCACATCCTGTCACACACATCTACCCCCACCCTACTTCTACCCAACAAACAGTATTCCACATCCAAATACCAAACCCGAGACTCCTCTGCAAACCAGTCCTTCTAACCCAAACTATGCCACTCTCCTTCCTAAAACAAAATTATCTCCCTCCCTCCCAACCACATCAAAGCAGAAAAATGTCTCCCCTTTTAAATACTTATTCTACTTCAAACCACTACTTATATCAGGAGACATCCATCCTAACCCAGGCCTCTCCCAACCTACCATAAATAATAATCCTCTTGTACAAACATATACTAAACTCACCCGCTTAAAAAACACATATCTTTCTGCTCTATCAACCTCAGAAGTGTAGTAAATAAAGTACAGGACTTCCATGCCTGGTTAGCTAACTATACCCCTGACATAGTCACCTTAACTGAAACCTGACTGAAACCATATAATAAAGATAGTGAAATTACACCACCTGGCTATAACATCCTGTGACTTGATAGACAAAAGAAAAGAGGAGGGGTAAACATACTCTTCGTGACCACCTCTCAATAACTACCCCAAACCTCCCTCCACCCACGTTTTCTACAGCTGAACTCCTACTTATCAATATTAAACTTAACAACTTTACCACCATAAGTGTTGTAGCAATCTACGTCCCCCTGGTGATAATCTTAGTATACTGGAGAACATCCTACCCCAACTCTCACAGACCATCCTTAATGAAACCATCATTTTAGGGGACGTAAGCATAGATTGGCTTACAATTCAAACTCCCCAAACTACCTCTTGTATCAACCCACATGGATTTGAGCAACTAATCACTTCTGCTACCCATATTAGCAAGTTACATCTGCCACTGTCTCTCCTGGACTGGATTTTGGTGTCTCATCCCCAAAATTACCACAACCCTCACACTCTACCAAATTCCCTTAGTGACCACTGCCCTATCTTAGTAAATAGACACACTCCCCATTTCACCAGACCTTTCAGGTTTATCACCTCCCACAAAACCTCATCCTTTTGTCCAGACTCTTTTATAGACTAACTCTCTAATATTAACTGGTCCCATCTCACTACACCCCCCTTAGATGAGGCTGTCCACTCTTTCAACTCTACCTTTTTAAACATCCTCAACTTCCTAGCTCCCCTCCATACTATCAGAATCAAAGCAAACACCGCTCCTTGGCTGACCAAACATACTAGATCCTTGATGAAAAGACGTGACAAGATATGGAAATTATGGAGCAAAACAAAGACCCCTTATCTCTTATAGACTTAGAAAGAACTTAGAAATCAAATAAAGAAAATGATCAACAAAGACAGGATCAACTTCTTTGCAAACCCTCCTACTACCCTAAAATCTGACCCTAAAAAATTCTGGAACTCAATCAATCATATACTGCATCCAGGAAACACTTCCCCTCCCAACCCATGCCCAAATACAACTTTTGAAGAAACTGCCACTGAATTTAACAATCATTTTATTAATTCAGTAACTACCATAATTAATGACCTCCCCACTAGTAAAAATGCTAAAAAAAACACTTTCTCATCTTCCCCTCCTTCTCCTTCTAACAATTTCTCTCTTACATCTGTCTCAACTAAATATATTAAATCTCTACTCTCTAAACTCAAACCCTGCTCACCCTCAGTTGATAACCTACACTCTTACTTCCTACATATAGCTGCTGAACCCCTAGCCTATGCAGTATCCATCCTGATCAACCGATCTATCTCTTAATCATACGTTCCATCAATATGGAAAACTTTCTACACATTACCCATACATAAAGGAGGTAATTGTTCTGATATATCAAACTTCAGACCAATTGCTTTACTGTCTTCCCTCTCCAAGATTCTTGAGAAATGCATTCACAAGCACATAATGCAATACCTTCTCTTCTCGAACAGAACCTTCTAACACACACACACAACTTGGATTTTGTCCCAAACACAGCACTACGACTGCACTAATATCCTTCATTAATACTGTATCACTGGCCCGTGACAATAATAAACTAGTCTTATGTCTGTTCCTCGAGCTGTCCAAAGCCTTTGACACTGTCTCCCATCCCCTCCTCTGAGACAAACTCTCTCACCTAAGATTCTCTCCTCCCACCATATCCTGGTTTTCCAGCTATCTCTCTAACCGCCAGCAAGCTGTTAAATGGCACTCTGCTCTTTCTCCCCCCCCACAAGCGTCCCAATGGATGTCCCCCAAGGATCCATACTGGGGCCACTGCTCTTCAATATTTTCACCAACCTACTTTACACTTCTTGTCCCAACTCCAAACTTGTACAATATGCAGATGATTCTACAGTCATCACGATTGCTGACAGTCCATCTGACCTCCACTCTACTACCCAAGCATCATTCAACACCATAGAGACATGGCTTTGTGATAACAAATTAATTCTCAACCCTAAGAAAACTAAGCTCCTACTCTTCCTCCCAAAAAAACCTCATCAATCTCAAAACAACATTTTCCGTCCTATCTATTAATAACAATGTAATTACCTCTGACCCTAGCACTAAACTGCTAGGAGTCATAATAGATGTTCAGCTTACATTTGATCACCAAATCACCACCTCTATCAAAAAGACTCACCAGAAACTCGGACTCCTTTACCAAAACAAAAGACATTTAACCATCTCAGCCAGAATAACTCTCTCCCATGCATTTCTTCTTCCCAACCTCCTTTATAGTTCTCAGTTATACACAGATCTTAACACCACACTCATAACTAGACTTGAAACTACGTATAATAAAGTTGCCAGATTTGCTGCAAACCAAACCTATAAATCACACCATTACCTATCTCTTAAACAGTTGCAGTGGCTTGAATTCCCTCATTTGCTGCTACTACAGCAACTGTTAATTATCCACTCCATCCTCTCTCTACCATCTTTCTGCCCTAACCTTTAATCAATTATAACTAAATATTCCCCAACCAGGACATTACGTAGCTCATACCAAGACTTCCTACAGATCTATAAACCCAAAACCAAATCAGGGTGTTTACTTTATAACTATAACCCTGCTACAACTTGGAACCAACTACCCCTAGAAATTGGGTCCCTTAACCAAACAAAACATTTCAAACTTGCCACTCGGGAATATCTAATAAATAAATGGTCCTGCCATTGTAGTCACGCTCCCTGAAACTACCTAACCCTAGCTTGTCTCTCATCCCTCCTTTCTCTTCCACTGTCTGTCTTAATATCCACCTACCTCTCTGTCTCATTGCTTGACTTCTACATGACCTTACTACACTATCTGTACCTTTACTGTATATAACTACTTAGAAATAATGAACACTGTTTTCCCTACATTGACATTGTACCTACGTTTTTGTTGTAAAAATTCTGACATTGTACTCTACTGCTTTTTTGTATGATTTGTTGTAAATGCATTTTGCAGTTTGATCTCTAACATTTGTACTCAACTGTTTTCTGTAAAATTTTATTGTAAAATGTTATTTCTCTAATTGTTTTAGCTGCCAATACAATTTTCTTGCTGACTTTACGTAAAACGTTAATACTGATTGTGGAGCTTTTCTCCTCGGGTCTCCACTGAAAATGAGCTAATGCTCAGCTTTTACAAATGTAAAATAAATAAATAAAATAAATAAAAATTTTGCTTGGCAATGCATACACCATTTTTATGTTCTATTCTAGCTAGAAAAGTTGTATTTCAGAGTCCCATTAGAATAGTGAAATGTGAGAAAAAGGTGGAAGTGACTGTTGATATGTCTTCTTGACCTGGAGAAGGTGGTAGACCACTGGTCTGAAATTCATGGCTCTCAGTCCTTAAGCAGCCCTCAGACCAGTATAATTATAGATGAGCGACTGACTACATTACTTTTCTTCTTGTATTGGGAGGTTGTGGCCCATGCCTGGATTTGGTAGTTCTCATATAGCATCAGTGGTGATTCGAGTTTGAGACTTCTATTATAGACTTTCCTTGGGGAACTACAGAAATTGATTCTGTACATTTTAATTCCCGCTACCCCCATTTCTACAAGATCCTGCCCAATGGTCACACTACCTATACATAGCTGGCCCGTTCATTCTGCAGAGGTGACAGCTGTACATCTCTATGCTAGGACAGAGCCCTATGGCTCATTCACTCCTGCCTGGGAAGCCTATTCATTCCCAGTGGTGTAACCTGGGTAGTATGGAGCAGGATAGCTATCAGGTCCTGTGTTGTGGTCTATCTGTGGAGCTGCTTTCCCACTGAAGTTCCCCTGAGCTCCACACTGTTGCCTGACCTCAGGGAAGAGGGCATGTTTTCACACACACACACACACACACACACACACACACACACACACACACACACACACACACACACACACACACACACACACACACACACACACACACACACACACACTTCTGTGTTCCCGGTGTATGTTTTTTTTTTGTTCTTTCAGCTCATTTGGAGTTTAGGAAGTTGTTTTTTCATAGTGAAATCATTGGCAGCAGCTACTTCCTCCAATGTAGTCTTTTGAAGCTGTCCATACATAGACACAATGAATAGTGATATTATGCATTAAAGTATGTCCACAAGTTGAACAATAGTTATAGTGCATGAAGTACTAAACTATGAATGTTATGAAAAGCATATATTTAAAACACATTCATGTTTGACTGAAGTTTATTTAAAGTTCTTGCTAAAACCAAAATATTATATTGAAAACTGACATGATTTAATTATTCTTTAAAATATTAGAATCCATAATATATTTGTTCATTATACTCAGCTAGGATCGCTTGTTTGTGTGTTTCAATAAAAGATATTCAATTTTTAACTAAACTGTGGACTACCTACTATTTTATCATTTTGTAGTATGTATTTTAGCGTTCAAATTGTATTAGTATACTAGGTGCATAATGTATTTCAAGCAGTGAACTTCACCTGTACACACTAAGAAATTTCTGCTTGCTTTGTTTTTTAATCCATAATATTTGTTGAAAAGACCGTAACACTATTAGATGGTTACAATAGGTATTGGTGAAGTTTGGCATCTACTTCTCCGAAGTACAAGCAAGCACAGGAGGGTTATGGCTGACAAAGTTTGCAGATGACTGCAAACTGGGCGCCATAGTAGAAAACACATATGACACAGATATCCTTCAGAAGGGTCTCACAGAAACGGATAACTGGTGCCAGAGCCATGGCCTAAAGTTAAATGCCAAAAAATGCATAGTCATACCCTTCGGGAAAAACAAGGTTACCCCTAGCTACCAAATAGGTGGCAATCCACTGAGCACAGAAGAAGTTATCAGGGACCTGGGGACCCAGGTTGATAGTAGTCTGTCATTCGACACCCATGTAGCTAAAGTAGTTAGGAAGACCTTCTACATTGCCCACCTTATCATGAAGGGATTCTCATCTAGATCAAGGGAGGTCATTGTCTCCCTCTACTCATCACTCATCAGACCAATGATTGAGTACAATGCCCCATTCGGAATGTATCTGACCCGACACTTGCAGCAGCTGGAGAGGCCACAAAGTTCCTCACCAAAAGGATAAAGGGTTTCAAAATCTGTCCTATGCTGCCCGACTGAAAGAACTCCAGCTCTATTCAGTCGCACGCTTGCTCAGAGGTGACCTTTGCCTAACATACAAGGCCATGTCAAACCCAGATTTGATGAATATGCTTCACCTCAAAAATCTAGATCCATCAGAGCCACAAGGGCGGAGACTTAAACCTCGACACGGCTATTAATAGGACGTGCTGGAGGGATAGATTCATCACCCAAAGACTCCCTATGCTGTGGAACAAAATCCCGGTATATGTGAGGCAGAGCACCTCGCTGGCCTTGTTCAAGAGAAATCTTGACCAATGGATGGGAGATCGCAGATATACCCCAGGGATTACCTCAGTGTCACTGCTCGACAGAGGCACAGCAAAATAATGGGTATAGTTCCCCATACTAAAGGGGTGGCATAAGCCACAAAACTATGGGCTAGGCTTGTAAATGCCCTTGGGCAGATAGCCTAGTATGAACCTATGAACCTATGAACCTATAAATGGAGATGATGAATGTCAGAAGTGAGGAAGCATTTTTTCTTTTTAATTTTATGAAAGCCTTAAATAATCGACCAACAATGTGAACTGACATTCTAAAAATGATATATTGTATAAACATCATCTGCTAATAGTAATCAATAATATAATATGCCATCAATATGTCATTTATATATGCACATAGGGTTAACTGCCAACTTCAGATACTCTTTATCACCGTGATTTAACCTTTGAAATATAACATTATTATAAACAGCTGTATTCATGGCCAACACCTCCATCCTTTGTATAATGTTTCTTTTAACAAAATCACTGCTTTTTTTATTTTAATTTAATATGATCGTCAATTTGTTTGGAAGACAGTGATTTGCTATACTTCATATTGCTACAAGTGGGTTACCTACAGGTGGGTGAAAATTGAACTCTCAGGCTTCAGTTGTCTGAGGTTCATCTCAATGACAATTGAAGTTGCTCCATAGGAACTGTCTCTCCATCCACATAAAACAAAGTTCATCCCTGTCCACATTCAAGTGAAACTTAGATCTATGAATGGGAAACAGAAAATATACTCCAGGACTGCCCATGTGCTACTAATGGGGTCCCACGCATGGATCACCTCAAATTATCTATGGTATAGGTTCATAGGTTTATATGAGATTACTAGGCTAATGGCCCTAGGGCATTTACAAGCCAAGCCATGCAAAATACTCATGTACCCCAATGGACCATAATTAGATGGTCATTGTTAGAGTGATTCCTTGATCAGCACTGACTACGCCTGTCCATGACCAACATAGGTGCCACCCCTGGAGTATTGCTCCAGTTATTCTCATTAGGGGTAATATATAATTACTGACCATGGGATGGGTAAAGCCAGACTATAATCAAATAGGATAGGATATTTGAAGCACCAAACGAGAAACTGGCTGGGCTTAAAATGGCCTGCAAGGCATGCTAGCCAAGTATTTACCTATAAACCTATGAAATCACCGTTGGTGAGTTGTGCCAGAAGTGATTTCCTATTTGGAGAATTTCCCCCTTCTTCAAGTTAGTATAACCCATGAATTTAGTATATATAAGTTTAGGAGGCTGGGAGGCTTGCTTTCCTGCATAAACTCTTAAAGAAGTGTTTCTCAGCAGCAGGATTTTGTCATTGAATGTTGTTGGAAATCTCGGTCCGGAGTGCAGTCTGCTTTTGTACAGGCATAGCAGAATCCGTACAAGCATATTCATGTGAAACATGTTAAACTAGTTGCTCTAAAGCACTTACACTACCATGACTGATGGCCATGTCAGTAACAGATTTTCTTAAATAATCCTTGTAATGTACTGTTATCAAAGGTTAAAGCTAAATTCACACATCTTTTAGAGAAATAGCCAATATACCATCAAATGGATCAAAGCATCTAAATGGAGAAAAGAGTCATTTATATAGTACATTCATTTCCTCGGTGTCCAAGAAGTAAACCTTGGCTCTAGATGATTGCCACTATTGAAGTGATACCCCGACCCCATGTGCAAAAGTGAGAAAAGGGGCTGTGGATGGATGGATGGATGGATGGATGGATGGATGGATGGATGGATGGATGGATGGATGGATGGATGGATGGATGGATGGATGAATGGATGGATGGATGGATGGATGGATGGATGGATGGATGCACCAAAAATTTCCAGTTGGTCACTTCTATTGTGTCTGTTACCTTGGATTGGTTCATAGCTTTCCCCCAATTTTCATAATTCTTGGCATGCATTGGAGTGTTACATTGTAAAATTTATCTCACAAATCTTCACCATTTCTTTTTCAAGACTGGTTTCACAGCCTGTTTGTTGGATGTCACTTTTTGGGGGGATGGAGATTGACTTCATCACTGATATACACATCTCTGTTGTTTCTCTAATCACTTTATTTTTGCAGGAACCTCACACTAAGTTATAGCACCTGCAAAAAAGAAAGCTCGGATTTTTGAGACATCAGAGGCAGAACACAGTGAATGCAGAAAAGCAATGCATTTACTTTCAGAAAACATAGTGATCATTGACATTTTTCTACCTGCTAAAAATGTTATTACCAGAGGGTGACAGTGTTAGGAGCCCCATATTATGGACTATCACACTATTTTAAGGTGATGTATGGTATGGAAGTGTTTATAGCTAGGATGGAGAAGAGAAAAAGTGGGCACATTCAGAATGGTGGCAGCAAAGTAACTATTGGTTCTAGTCAGTGCACTAGTTGATTGGATTGTAGGGCTTCTAGACCTCTACTCCTGTTTGCTTCTCCCCTCTTTTGGGCAGGTTTTCAAAGGAGAAATAGACTGGATTGAATCTGGGGACCAGAAAGGATTTAGGCTTGCCATTAAATGTATATGTTTACTATTTTATGTAGTTTATGCTGCATTATTTTTTCTTAGAATGATATATTTCTTCTTTGCATTAGTTTGTCTATAGTAATTAAAGACACAAGAACTTTGGTGTGTCTACTCATTGTTTAAGATTTGTATATCATTTGCCTGATCTCCGCTATTTGATGTCCTAACTCCATCATTTTAAATACAGATATTTGAAAAGTAAATAAAAAGTTAAGCTAGCATAACACAATGTAACACATACGGAAAAGATGAGAAATCATCATCAACAATCCAATAATTCCTTGCATTCCCAGTGATTTACAAAATGATAAAGGCACATCCATCATCATCAGCAATGCTACAACATGCTGATAAATGTATAAAAATTAACTTTACATAAAAAAAACTTTACCAGGGCAGATTTCACATTGAATAATGTGTCATTGTAATTAGCAATAATAAGGTAAAAGGCATGACCGTCCACTGAACAAAATTCTGTCATCACAAAGTTATGTTTATTCCCCTACTTCCATCTCTAGCTCTACTGCTCATAAAAAGTGCATCATTTTACTATCTGCCTCCTTTACCTGTTTAATTCTGAATCTGCAGACTCTCAGCACACTTTTTTTGAATGTCTGTGAAATCTCATGTTACTTTCTTTTGATATCTTTCATCACATCATCGGTTACCTTACCTTACATGACCACTCTGGAAAAACTAATTAGGCCATTGCTTTTAAGTTCAAATCTGCACTAATAAGTTTTTAAATGCAAATAACAGCTCATTTGACACCTTAGTTTAAAGAAGATATTAAACAAAAGTAAGTCATTTAGAAGTTCTTTCGCACAAAATATTTAAAATTGATGAGAAAATTTATTTAAATTGTTTCTAGTAATAAAATTTATATGCAATCATGCCAAAGAATATAACACTCTACAGAGACACTGGGAAAAAGCAGAAATATAGACTGATGTCTCTTCAGATTAACCGTAATAAATAAAAGTTATTTTGCTATATCATATAACAAGGACACAGACTGCTTTATTAGAAGAAGACAGCCTGGCTGTAAAATAAACTCAGTGTTAATATAGCAGCCCCCACCAACCCATTTTTTTATGACAAACTAGAAACTAATATTAACAGCTCAGAATAATACAGCAGTATTTGTATTGCACAGAATATTAAGATATAGTGAGCTTGCTTGCATCAGTGGCCTAGAGGAATAAAACCCATACTATGACTCATAGGACTGGCAATAAACAAATGGCTTGGTACCAAATGGTGTGGGCAGAGGGTGATGGGTGTGTCCATCCTCAGAGATAGCAGATGGTCCACAGCTGGCCTAGCCATGGCTCCAGGTATAGCCTGTAGCTTGTAGCTTTGCATATAACTGGGAACCAATGCATGGGAATATGTGCCCATCCAGTCCAGTGACATTAGCCCCTGCTGCCACGTGCAAAGAATCATCTCTACATGCAGTAGAGAGGCATAGGTGGTCTCTACAATAAAACAAGTATTCACTTCACCAGTAGGAGATGGGGTCAGAGTTATAGAAAACACTCTAATTTATTGCTGGATGCTGATAAGTCCAGCTGGCTCTTGCCTCTGTAAGGTACTTGGTACAGCCCTTGAACAGCCCTTGTAATGACGGACCAAATGGGCTGAGACTGTCTGGGAATGGATCATAGGATCACAGGACATTACTAGGCTAATGGCCCCAGGGACCTTACAGCCTAGCCAAGTTCAACCCGTTTTCTGGATAAGCTGGAGAAGGGAAAAATTACCTATAAAAATACAAAAGTTATGATGAAAACCATGTATTTTTAACTTTCAGTTTCTGAGTGGAGCTTTTTTATTTTCATTTTTTGAGTGGAGTGGTCCTTTAAAACTAAACTGAAATTCCATTAACCTTAAAGATGACAGAAACATGCAAAAACAATGGGACATTGTGCTTTGAGAAAAAGGTATGCCACTTCTGATAGGAAGATAGAGAAAGATAGGGAGAGAGAAAGAGAAAAATGCTGTCTTTGGTATATATCTGAATAATACTATTATATGTAACTGAAAACTTCACAGTCCAGTGTTGTTTTACATCTAATGGTAATTAAAAACCTTAGCTAAAAAAATATGAAAATGTATGTATGAATGTTGTGTATTCTGAAATTTCCTACAGATTACATGGGAATGAACTCTGCCTAATGTCAGTTTCTATTTGTGCTCAATGTAACATGAAAAAAGAGGCACACAGCGGTACAAATTATATGTGACATTCTCTCATCTCTAAATAAAAAAGGTTAAACTGATTTAATCTGATAATTAGTTCTGGCTGCAAAAGTGCCCCCTACAGAACTCTTACTACAAAATACTAATTTATAATAATTTCATGCAAAATTGGTATGCACTATCTACAGTTCAGTAGTTAATTCTACGTGTGAACATATCTTAGAAATTCATAATATTCTTTTATAATAGAAGAAGACAGGTCTGTAAAAATGCTAATTATACGTGTATATGAAATATTTTTTCATGGGAGTTGCTTCATCACCTCATGCAAAAATATAACCAATAGTTATAGAAAATAAAAAGGTGCTTGCAATACCATGCTAATCCCATCTTCGGCTATTAGTGGGCATGTAATAATCATTTTTATTCGCTTTAATTTGTAGCTCAATACATCCGAAAAGTTATGCATGAAAAATTGCATATGGTCCATGAGCTACCGGGGCTGCACACAAACTAACAATATATATGCCTTGTATAATAAACATTGTTTTAAGTTAGATACACAGAAATGTTAGTAGAGATCTATTCTTCTTTGAGCCATAGAGAGCACCTGTTCCCATTTCATAGATTTTTTTTAAATTTCTCATTATTATTCAGTAGAGGCTGACAATATATCCCATTAAATTATCATTTAGAAGATGTTAAGGAACCTGAATGTTCCCTGCTGTTGTATGTTGTTTGATGTCAAATTAGTCATGAAACCATAAGCCAACATCACACTATCTTTCGTAACTGCTGTGTGCAATAAACAGTTTTTTATTGCCCAGATAAGTTATGCAAAATAACAAAGATTGCAAAAGCATTCATTCTAACAACATAGGCTTAGAAGGCAACATATGTTATACATTTTCCAAATTAAAAAAAAAAACAAAAAAATAAGAAAGGACTAAGTTTGTAAACCTTTCATAAATCTGTGTTGTAATATTTATTCTTAAAATTCCCCTCATAACAGATATAGGGTTTGTGTTCCTAGCAATTCTTAATAGTAGCTCATGGTAAATAAAGGCTAGTTAGAAGATTTGAAAACAAAATTTGTGTCTACTCATAAAAAAGAATTAAATAGGTTACACCTACTGAAGTCGAACTGAGAGATTCTATAAAAAGACGTGAAGACACAACCCATGTTTGTCATATGAGTTAGACAATCCCAAAGATAGTAACATATCCATAGCAATCGCCATTTACAACAATTGTATTTTATTTATTTATTTATTTTATTTATTTTACATTTGTTAACCGGGATAGTCCGACTGGATATATGTCCATTTTCAGCAGAGGCCCGGGGAGAAAAGCTCCAACAAAAGCAACAAAAACATACAGAAATTCAAAAATAATGTACAAAAGTATAGAGTTGCTTGAAGAACCGACAAAATACATTTTAGAACATGGAGTCAGAGGTTGACATTAATAATATTGTAATAGGAACCACAAGCTTACATCGTTAGTAAGTGAAAGTGAGAATGTTTTAGTTAGAAGGAGAGAATTATGACTAAATACATTGTGTAGAGTGAGGATTAGCCAGGCTTGGTGCAGTAGCAGGACCTTTTAGACCCCAGGTGTAGTTTGAGCTTGGCTTTGAAGTGATTCAGGGAAGAAATTGAGGTAATCTCAGGGGGTAAAAGGTTCCAGGTTCTACCTAGGGAGTTGGACAGGAGAGAGTCACCGGCTAGGTTATTAGTTTTGTAAGTCTGGATGAGGACTTTGTTGGAAGAACGAAGTGGTCATGGATTGTTGTGCAGGGTGACTAGGTGTTTGAGTGAAGGGGTGTTTTCAGGGGTGTATATGATTTTGTGGGCTATGATCAGTTAGTTGTATAGCACTAGACTAGGAAGTTCAAGCCAACCAAGCTAAGTTAGATTAATGCAGTGATGTGTTCTAAAAGGGAGCCCAGTGGCGAATCTGGCAATGTGATTGTAACAGGTAGTAAGTTTGTTTAGATTGGACTTATTGTTATTTAAAAGAAGAGGGGATGCGTACAGGAGAGTAGAGAGAAGATGAGAACGGGCAATGGCTACTTTGGCCATGGGAGTTAGAAAGTTCTTTAATCTGTACAGTGGACCTAGTTTTTTATTGATGGTTTTGATCAATTGGTTAACGTGTAGGTCAAACTTTAAGTGGTTGTCAATAGTGACACCTAGAAGTTTAGTAGATGGCTCAGGAGAGATAATTGTGCCATCTTTGGATTTGATTGTGAAGTTAATGGGGAGGGACTTTTGTGTTGGTAGGAATATAAGCATTTTAGTCTTTTTGGGGTTTAGAATCAGGCGGTGGTTGGATAGCCAGTTTTCTATCGTGTTGAAGGTTGTTTGGGTACTTAGCTGTAACTCTGTAGGGGATGTAGCTGAGCAAATTAGCGTTGAGTCGTCTGCGTATTGGATGCAGTTAACTTTAGGAATGGCAGTGTGAAGATCATTGATGAAGATGGAGAATAACAGAGGACCTAGTATGGACCCTTGTGGAACACCCAGGTTGTTTGGTAATAGGGTGGAAAGTTTACAGTGCCAGAGTATGGCTTGTTGTCTATCACTTAGGTAGGACTCAAACCATTGAAGTGATTTTAGATCTAGACAGAGTGATTTTAGGGAGTGGATCAATAGTTGGTGATCCACCATATAAAAAGCTTTGGACAGGTCCAGGAATGGGGCTGAAGAGATATGGTTGTTATTACGATGAAAGTTAATGGTGTTAGAGAAGGCTAATAGGGCTGTAGTGGTGCTGTGGTGAGGTCTGAAGCCGTGTTGAGTGTCTGCCAGGAGATGGTTGTTTATTAAGTGGTGCATGAACTGTTTTTGGATACATTTTTCCATTATTTTGGCTAGGGGGGAGAGTATGGCTATTGGCCTATAATTGGATAGTTCAGTAGATCCTCCGGCTTTATGGAGAGGGATGACATAAGATATTTTCCAGATATTAGGAATATTAGCTTCTATTAATGTGCGATTTATAAGTACTGAGATTGGATAGGCAATGGCGTCAGCAGATTTTTGTAGGTATTCTGTTGGAAGTTGGTCAGCTGCAAGTGTGGTAGGTTTTAGTTTTCTGAGTAAGGTATGGATAAATGATGTAGCAATTGGTTGGAAGCTAAATTGTGGAAGATTTTTAGAGGTGGAGCTGTTTGGGCTGTAGGGGCTAGGGGGCATGTTGCTGGCTAGGGTGTGGATAGTCTCAGTGAAGAAGCGATTAAAACTGTCTGCAACTTCTTCTAATGGTTTATCGGTGAGGGCCTCAGGTACAGGGTAGTCTTTTTACCAGGGTGTATTAGATTGTTTAGTCCAGCCCAGAACTTTTGAGGGTTATTTTGGTTAGAGGATTGTAGATTACTGTAGTATTGTTTTTTGTCAAGTAGTGAAAGTTTTTTAGTTTCATTCCTAAGTTGCATGTAATCAATTTGATCCTGAGGGAGTTTAGTAGTTCGCCATAAAGCCCAAGCTTTGTCTCTGAGCTTAATTTTAAGCCTGGCCTCTTTTGAGAGCCACGGTGCAGTTTTTGGCTTGGTTTTTTTAGAGCGGATGGGTGCATGAAAGTCAAGAATCTCAAGGAATTTTTTGTTAAAGTACTGTACTGCTTCTTCTAAGGGGAGGCATTTTAGCATAGACCAGTTGCAGGATTTTAGTTCAAGTTGGAATTTGGTTAAATCAATTTTTTTTTTATTTCTGACATGTCTTAGTAGAGGTTGGTTGGGGTTGCATACTTTCTGCTTGATTATATATGTGAGATGGTCATCACTTAGACTATCAGAGAGAGTACCATATGTATACAGGTTGGGGTGATTGTTAATGAGTACCCAATCAAGTATACTTTCTTTCTGGTTGGGCTTACCAGTTCTAGTTGGAGTGTTAATAACTTGCTTGAATGAATGCAAGTTAATATGAGTGGTAGGAGATTCAGAGGAACAAGTTCTCCAGTCAATATTAAGGTCACCGAGAAGTATGGTTTCTTGGGGGTAATGGATGGATGTCCAATGAAGGGTGTCTTCTAGTGTAGCTATATTATTACCTGGGGGAATGTACACACAGATTATGTAGATATGTTTACTGTTATTAAGTTTCAGTTTGGTAGCTAGGATTTCAGAATTATTGGTCTGAAGCGGTTGAATAACATCTGTAGTTACAATCATATCAGATTTATATAGTACCGCTACCCCACCCCCTTTTCTGGATGCTCAGTCCAGCCTGTGTATATTATACCCAGGGGGAAGTATTTCATTATCAGAAGTGGAGGGTTTTAACCAGGTCTCTGAGAGACACAGAATATCAGGGGCTAGATCAGCAAGGAGTGCATGAAGTTCATGCAGTTTGTTATTGATACTTCAGATGTTGAGATGACAGGTTAAGAGAGAGTTGGGTGGATGGGGAATTGTAGGGGTGTAGCTTAAGTTGCTGATAGAGAGAGAGGATTTATTAATGTTGGTAGGGCCAGGGTTAGGGTGTATGTCCCCATCAATTAACAGATTGAGTCTTAACTTAGAGATACATTTCATAAATGTATCTATTATTTTACAGTATTGTTTGAGTCTAGGGCTGATTTTACTGGTGTGAGTGTGTTGGGAGTAGGAGCATGATATAAGAAGTGGCTTGGTATTACTGATGTGATAAAAGTTGGTATGTTTGGTTTCAGGGTTGCTGGTATGACCATTTGAGATATGGAGTCCTAGGAGAGGTTGTGTTTCATATAAGGTTAAGAGGTATGGAGCTAGTAGGGTGGGTAGTAGAATGGAGAACCACATGTCTGTAGGGGTAGTGAGTTAGTAGTCCACTATCAGTTGTTGGAGAATAAGGTTTGAGGAAGAGAGGCAGGCAGAATCTAAAGAGTGTAAGTAGCAGAATGAGGAAGAGTGATGTGAACAAAGAGAGATAATTAGTTAAGCAAGAAGGTGTAAGTAGCAGAATCTAAGAGGTGTAAGTAGCAGAATCTAAAGAGTGTAAGTAGCAGAATGAGGAAGAGTGATGTGAACAAAGAGAGATAATTAGTTAAGCAAGAAGGTGATTGGAGCAGAGTGGTGGGGGCGTGGCTATGTGGTTATAAATGTAGATATAGAGGGGGCGGGTGGGAATAGGGGGCAGGGAGGGGAGCGGAGAGAGCCCGAGCGAAGCGAGGGCAAACGGAGCGGGGCTACACCTATACCATATCAAACAGCTTAAAGCACAGCTAGGTAAGTATTTAGCTGTAAAAGCAGGTAGTTTAACTAAGGTTTTTAGCAGGAATTAATTAATTGGGAATTTGGGAAAAAACCTGGTACGTGAGGGAAATTATTTAGAGTACCTTAGACCCACAGACAGCAGTCTCAAACAAAAAAGTTTTATATTTGTGATCCACCTTGGCTCTTCGGTAGAAGCTGTCGTGCTGTATTTGTCTTACTGCCTTGCTCGTGGGGAATGGTAGTCGTTCCTTGCTCTGGGCACTTAGAGGGGCTTAGTCGCAAGGGAACTGCCTAAGAGAGATAGAGAAAAGACCAGAAGGGAAATTAGGAAAGGAATGGTTCAAGTCTGGATTGTTGCACTAGAAAAGTGCACTTTACAATTTCCAAGTATGGTTGCGGTCCACTAGAGGTTCCGCAAGCTACAGCTATGGTAAGATTATCCTGGTTCTACAACATTTCATTAGTTCCTTAAAGAATCCAATCGCAAGGGTCCAACAAGATAGGTAGCAGCAATATTACAAAAGAACATGCATGCACTTTATTTGTAATGCAACAGTTTGTTTTGGGTTAAAAAGCTGATCGTACATAGTCATAGACATGCAGCTGATTGCGCTTACAACTGCTACTGTTCATTAACACCGACTTAACCAAACAATACAGCATTTAGAGTTGAGCTATCACATGAAGCGTTAAACCTGAGCAACTGAAATAGATTACTATGCTTTCAGCTTAAAAACAGGCTATATAATTAAACTCATCACTTCAAACTAATAACTTTATCTTAGACAACAATATAGCCAATGTAAGAGGAAACAAAGTGATTTTGGCCGCTCGCTTTATCAGAAAAACTCTCCTACTGTGTAAAGAGCATTTTACTAACTTGAATTTGTATACTGTTTCTACAAAACAACATTAAAAAAGCAACATGGGAGAAAACTTTTATATAGACATACCAGTTAGATGAGGATGCTGCCGACAGGGTCAAAGTACTCTAGATATTTGAAATTGGCGGGTTTTCAGTAGGTGTATATGAAACCTCGCTTAACTTGTTGGGGGTGGGGGTGTGGTGCTACACCTATACCATATCAAACAGCTTAAAGCACAGCTAGGTAAGTATTTAGCTGTAAAAGCAGGTAGTTTAACTAAGGTTTTAGCTGGAATTAATTAATTCAACTAAGGTTCTTATTTGGGAAAAAACTTGGTACGTGAGGGAAATTATTTAGAGTACCTTAGACCCACAGACAGCAGTCTCAAACAAAAAAGTTTTATATTTGTGATCCACCTTGGCTCTTCGGTAGAAGCTGCCGTGCTGTATTTGTCTTACTGCCTTGCTCTTATGTATTTCCAGTGGGGAATGGTAGTCGTTCCTTGCTCTGGGCACTTAGAGGGGCTTAGTCGCAAGGGAACTGCCTTGGCTCTTCGGTAGAAGCTGCCGTGCTGTATTTGTCTTACTGCCTTGCTCTTATGTATTTCCAGTGGGGAATGGTAGTCGTTCCTTGCTCTGGGCACTTAGAGGGGCTTGGTCGCAAGGGAACTGCCAGTTAGTTGAGGATGCTGCTGACAGGGTCAAAGTACTCTAGATATTTGAATTAAGGCCAGG
>NC_056741.1:28633731-28703731 GCF_019279795.1 Protopterus annectens
TTCAGTTTTGCTCTTTCATCCTGAACACAAAACAGGACTTCATCAGCGCTGAATTGAAAACCAAAGCCCACCTTCATTTATATCCCCTGCCACGTTAACCAATTACTATACTGTAATTCAATTAATTAAAAAAACACATGATAAGAAATACACATGAATAATAGTCAACAACATCATAAAAAATGTGGAATTAAACCAAGAGAAACTGATAGTACAGAACCACTTCTAAGCCTGAACAGTGCAGACTGACAATACAGTACAAGTGCAGAAGCAATATGCTGAGTACATTATAACAATATAAAACACACATGCACACCTGCCTACAAACTGCATATACATTATAGTACTCATCATACATTATTGCAGTTGCTTTCCTGTACCACTGTTGGGTACACAAAGTGTCAGGGCTATCTTTCTTATGTGGACAGGAACAAGTACCACCAGATATTGCAGGGGCTGCTCTCTGAATGTGCTCTGAGTAACCTTTATCTGTACAAGACACCTGCAGACATAGGTAGGATGGTGAACTAGCTGCACAGCTGGCCACATCATGCTGTGCATGTGCATTCCATGTGCATTCAGTACTATATGGCAGCAGAGGTATGCAATGGCATAGTACACCCATGCCGCAGTAAATACCTGAGGCATACAATGGTGTGAGCTGAACTGTATGTTTGCTACAATGTCAACCAAGCATAAGTGTGACACACCCTACTGGGTATGTAATGATGGTGTTACTGTCAGAGGCAGTCTTATGTCTTTCTGCAGGATTCATGGCTTGTTAAACACTGAGCAACATCTGGAACAAGGGAACAACTAGAATGGATATGGAGTTAGGATGAAGGGGCACTCTGCTTCTTATCTATCCACCCATAAGATACGTCTATGTTCATATATCCACCCATGAGGTATATGCATACCTGGTAGCTGTGTTGGATGTACTCATTCATCGTTCATTATTGACTGCAGGCATTAGGAATCACAGTGAGTCATGTCTGACCATCTGTGATGACACTGTTCCTTCATCCATGGGATTCTAATGCCCATGGTCAACCATCTGCCTATAAATACCTCTATATTGGCTACAGATCTTCCCTTGGGTATGGACTGGTGCCCAAACATCATTTCACAGAAAAGGAGAACCAGATCCACAAAGATCAATACCTCCATCTCATTCCAGACTTCAAAGCCACCCATTTCTGCTATTGTTGTTATTGTATATATCATGGAAGAGTTCCATATGTAAAGAGCACATGACAGCATCGGTTGTGACAGCTGTCAATCATTGTGCATGCCTATGTGGTTACCATTGTTGTTGCTTACCATGATGTAGGATGATATAGCTTCATTGGTTGTGCCAGCTGTCAATAATTGTTCATGCCTAAGAGATTGCCATTGTTGTTGCTTACCCTGATATAGGATGATATATCTGGGTGACAATATTGCTGTACCCTCTTTGAAGAAGTATAACAGTGGTGTATAATCCCCTGTGAGCAGGTATGGCATCCAGTTTGTCTGCTTTTACCATTGTGTGCTTTGTTGTACCATTGTTTGCCAGTGCCTGTGCTATATGTATATGCTGTGATTCATAAACGTTTTGGTGCACAACTCTTCTTGTGATGCGATTAAATCCTTGCTCCAATCCCATGCTGATATATATATATATATATATATATATATATATATATATATATATATATATATATATATATATATATATATATATATATATATAGCCTCTGGATTAACAGCTTCAACAGCTTTCATGTTGTTACATATGTATGTGATTTTATATGAACAGGTATTAATTCACAGTATTACCTCATTAGAGGTGTTTTCCCTTACCTTCATCAGAATACCTGCTCAGTAATGTTGCCTCTCATCTGCTCTATAAGTTACTGGTGTTCTAGATTTGCAGGCTGTAGTGATGGTCCTCCTACTCCTACTCTTCCTCCTCTTCCTCGTCTTCACCACTGTCATACTTCAGATCTGTCTCCAGGTTGCTTAGCATTATGTTGTGCAGGAAGTAACACACTGTAAACATTTCTTGAACCTTGGCAAATGTGTACCGGAGTATGCTACAAGAGCTGTCCAGGCCCTGGGACTGCATCATCAAGCATCCAAAGACATGCTCAGTGATAGTCTGTCCATGGATCATCAAGTGTCCAAAGACCTGTTCAGTGATAGTCTGTCCATGTTTTGTATAGGTTTGGGGTGAGAACTGATGTTTATCCAGGGGTATTACACGAGCATATCCAATATTTGAATAGGTGTGCTTTAAGTATCTTTTTAAAGTGGGATAGGTTCGTAACAGTAGTTATTTCAATAAGGAGTTTATTCCAGTTTTTGGTGATATAGTTAGAGTAGAGGGAGTCACCTGCACCATTGTTGACTTTAACTGTTGTCAACAGAATTTTATTTCTTGAACATAGATTGTGGTTATTAGAGTACGGGAGTTGGAGATTTTGGAGTGAAGGGGTCTTCTCTGGGTTGTTTAGAATTTTCTGGGCTGTGGTGAGTTGGTTGTGGAGCATTAGTTGGGGAAGTTCTAATCGGTTAAGTTTCTTGAGTGCTATGCAGTGGTGTGATCTAATTGGAGAGTGTGTGGCAAATCTGGCTATGTTGTTATAGCATGATTCTAATTTAGCTAAGTCTACTTTCTTTTAGTATAGAGGAGATGAATTTTCCATTATTCCTATGAGCATTAACTGTATTAGTGAAGGACATTAGAGAGATAGTACTGCTGTGACAGGGGCAGAATCCATGTTGAATGTTTGATAGTAATTTGTTAGTTAGCAGATAGTGCAAGATTTGTCTATGTATACACCTCTCGAGAATTTTAGAGAGGGGAGAAAGTATTGCTTTTGGTCGATAATTTGACAGTTCTGTTGATATACCTACTTTATGTAATGGGATAATATGGGAAGTTTTCCATATAGCAGGGATTTGGTGTTCAGAAATGGATCTGTTAATAAATATTAGCTACAAGATAGATGACTGCATCTGCAGCAACTCAAGATATTTTGCGGGAAGTTTGTTGGCTGCTAGGGTGCTAGATTTAAGTTTTTGAGAAGTCTTTTATCATATCTGTTGAGAGAAGTAGTGGAGCTACAGTTATTTGAAAGAACTAAAATTGTTTCTGTAAAGTATTTATTGAACTGGGTGGCTATATTATTTATATTCGAGGTAGTGGTTGGGGGTGGGGGTGTGCTAGCTTTACATGATAGGAGAATCTTATTGATAGCTGAACAGAACTTTTTTGGGTTGCTGTAATGCATAATGTGAAGAAAATGAAATCACTGTCATCTGTGTTACCGTGTCTGACAGAAGATTTGTGTATATTCTCGGATTCACTTGTATTGTATGCTAGCACGTCTAATTATGAAAATGTAAATATGTTGTTAAAATGTTGAGTATGTCCCTGTTTATACAAAATGTTTAAAGAATATGTCAGTTTTTTTATACATTTCTAATTGCACATGTTTGTGAGGATGATTCTAAGTACAAACTGTCTGTAGAGAATTAGCTGTTCAGTAGGTGAAGTCATTAGAATGTTTCAAATTCCTATGTGATTATTTGAACAGATGATTGACAGAAAAATAACTTTTTCAAAAAGCTGATTGTTATTTCTAAAATAAGACAGTAGAGACTGTTAACCTGGATTATAAAAGGGACTGCTGAAGTCAGTTGAAGGGCAGTTAGTTAAGCATTGCAGACAGTTACAGTGCTGTGCAGTGGATACCCAAGAAAAAGGACTAGCCAAAAAAAAAAAAAAGACTGTAAGCCTGCCTTTACTTTGCTGTTATGTTTTCGATTACATCAGGGACAGTATTCTCTAGTTAGATTAGGAAAGTTTAGTTAGTTAGAGTTTTTTCTAAGATGATGAACTTCTATCTTACAGTTTAATTTTATATTTCTGGTGATTGAATTCTGGTGTTTATTGAAAATTATTAGTTTACGTTCTTGTAATCATTTTACTTATTATTAAATGTTTTACATAACTTTGCATTGTGGCTGGACAATCAGTGTATTATTTAGAGTTTAGAGAGTGCTTATACCTGTTTGATACTCCTCAGGTCACCTCAAATGCCTGGCTGCTTCTGGTCATAGCTACTGTTCTTTTTGATATTTAATTTTTAACAATTGATCAACTTTTGAAGGGCACGTAGACCTGTTTGACTCTGGTGGCAGTGTTTCTGCTGAGGGGTGTCAGGTTTTAGATAATTGTCAGGTGTGTAGCATTCCTAAGTTTAAAGATAGTCCAGGCCTTGTCATTTAGAGAAGGGGGGGGGGGGTAGCAGGATTTGTTTTTGTTTGCCTTACTCTCTTTTCCATTTCTGGTGAGGAGTGTCAAGTTTTAGATAATTGGCAGGAGTGTAGCATTCCTGAATTTAAAGATAATCCCAGTCTTGGCATTCAGAGAATGGGGGGGTGGTGGTGGCAGGATTTCTAATGTGCACACTCCTAAGGGGGAGGACAGTAGGGAATCTAGAGTCTATGGAGAAGGACTAACAATATTTTTGAGTTTCATCACTCAGATCCAGGGCTAGAATTAAAGGGGGTGGATAAGCAGTGCAGTTCTTCTTTGTCAGGGCTTCCAGAAGGCACTTGTTAAAAAAAATGAAGTACTGCCAACAAAACATTTACATTCAATATTACAAACTGTCTGCTTTCCATGAGCCCAGCTAGTATACACAGAGCAGGATCATAGTCAAATGGGGACCTAGGCAAGGTAATGGATCAGTGCCCCTCAACATAGCAGCCTGCCAGCAGCAGCTACCCAGCCATTCCAGTGTCCAATTACTTGCCTATTTCTTCCCAATTACCATAAAAACTGTTCAAACTGGTCAGTTTTCATACTATTTTCTTTTTTACTTCTACAATTAGAGATATTTAAAACTTTTATTTCAAAATTTATAGCACAAACATTCATAGCCATTTGTTAAACAAAACACACAATCTCACAATGAAATAAACTTAGCAAGCACAGTATGATTCTCTGCCCTTTAAACTCCCATTAATTGAAACAGCATTGAAACCCACATTCAAAGAAAGTGTTTTAAGTTTAATTTTGGGCTGTTTTCAAACCATAGGCTCCTTGCACACATTTTTAGGACCATGCATACATGCTTGTGTTCTTTGATGCACAATCCTTATTGTATTAAATTATATTCCTTGTACAATACAGCACCACTTGTTAGAGTATGCTTTAAATTTGTAGGTTTGACCATTTTTCCAATAAGCAATTAAACAAAACATATGAACCAATGATGACAAAACTACCCTTTACAGAACATTTCGATCACAGAACGCCCTGAAAGTTCTATTATTACAGTCCACCAATATCAGTAAATATATCCAATCTCTGCAGAAGTAAAAGTCACTTGAATAATTCCACATTAATTAAATCTGTAACTAATGAAGAGGTTACTGATGGCAAACAATTTTACATTTCAGTGTTTTATGTACAAATTCAGTACCTGTTGCCCTTGAAGAATAAGTTGCCCATGATAAGCAGGTAATATTGCAATACAAAATGGCTGTCAAACTGGCAACAGATTCCTAGTTAGCATCTCATCCAAAGGAATATACACTCAGGAGTGCTTCATCCCCATCCCTCCTTAAACAATACTGAAACATCAGCATTCAATTTACATGGCCATTTGTTAAACAAAACAACACAATCTCACAATTAAATCAGGTTGTCTACGAATGATTTAACACCTGGTTCTCCATGAACGTGCAGTGCACTGCTGGAGAGAGGTAGCCCCCTTCCATCCACCCTCTGACCGAGTGACAAGCAGTGCTCCTTGCCGATCTTACGGCTGGCTATCCCTAGCCAACTGGAGATCCGCTGCGCTGTGGTATCATTATATTTACGCAGGATTCTGACTTGGCATTCGGTCATAATCTCACAGTTGGTAGCTTTGCACCATTAGCTCCTCAGCCAAGCACATACACCAAATGTCTGAACCTGCAGTTTCTCTCATACTGAGTAGGATTACTATCGCAACAACACATCATCAGTAAGGTAAAACTAACTTGTCTTTGATGGTCTAACCCCAGCTGACATTCCCTATTAGTGGGTGAACAATCCAAAGCTTGGTGAATTCTGCTTCAGAATGATAGGAACAGCCGACATCGAAGATCAAAAAGTGACATCACTATGAATACTTGGACGCCAGAAGCCAGTTATCCCTGTGGTAACTTTTATGACACCTCTTGCTTAAAACCCAAAAAGCCAGAAGGATAGTGAGGCCCTGCTTTCACGGTCTGTATTCATACTGAAAATCAAGATCGAGTGAGCTTAGGCATTTCTGCTCTGTAGGAGGTTTCTGTTCTCCCTGAGCTCACCTTAAGACACCTGCAGTACTCTTTGACAAGTGTACCACCCCAGTCAACCTCCTCACCTGACGCTGTCCCTGGAGCAGGTCATGCCCGGATTCTTGGGCGCTTGGAGCCAGAAGTGGGAACCCTGGTGGGGTTTGCACCGCCTCACTGGGTAAGTGAAAAAATGATAAGAGTAGTGATATTTCACTGGCACTTGAGGCCTCCCACTTATTCTACACCTCTCATGTCTCTTCACAGTGCCAGACTAGAGTCAAGCTCAACAGAGTCTTCTTTCCCCACTGATTCTCCCAAGCCCATTCCCTTGGCTATGATTTCTCTAGATAGTAGGTAGGAACAGTGGGAATCTCATTCATCCATTCATGCTCATCACTGATGAGATGATGAGACATTTGGCTACCATAGTAGAGTCATATTTACTCCTGCCATTTACCCGCACTTCATTGAATGTCTTCACTTTGACATTCAGAGCATTGGGCAGAAATAACATCACTTCAACACCCCATCTTGGGCCTTCATGATGCTTTGTTTTAATTAAACAGTTGGATTCCCCCAGTCTGCACCAGTTCTAAGTCAGCTGCTAGCTGCTGGACAATGCAGGATGCTGGTCAGGACTGGTGACCACCACAGTTGGAGCGATCCACAGGAAGGGCCCAGTGCACATCCACAGTCACCATGACCATCCCCCATGAGGGGGGGGTGCAGTGAGGGGGCAATGCCTTGTTTAGCTGCAACACACACCAGCTCTGCTTCATGCCCAAGCCTGGCTGACTCAGCCCTTAGAGCCAATTCTTATCCCAAAATTATGGATCTGACTTGCCGACTTCCCTTACATATATTGTTCTAACATGCTGTTCACCTTGGAGACCTGCTGCAGATATGGGTATGGCCCGGCCGAGACCTACACCCTCTAACCCGGATTTGCAAGGGCCAGTGCGAGCTCACCTAATACCACAGGAACCGCTATGTTTTCCAGGGTGCAGGCCCGTCTCTCTGGGGGAACCCGTTCCAGAGCACCCTGCCCTTTACAAAGAAAAGTGAACTCTCCCAGGGGACCCGCTGGCTTCTTTGGGATTGTTTACATCTCCATACTGGATGCCATGAGGTGCCCATCTCCACTGCTCCAGATTCAGAGATCTGAGGGTGACGGAGGCCATCTCCCATCCCTTCGGAACAGTGCTCGCCTATCTCACAGGACTGACTGACCCATGTTCAACTTTTCTCCACCAGCAGCGGCTCCACCCAGGCTCTCATCCTGGGCTTCAGTGGCCCTCCTACTCATCATAGTATAGCCCCCTTGGCTCTCAGCACAGATGATGGCCAAGTATGGGCCCGACACTCCAGCACCATCAATTTTCAGGGCTAGTTGAGTTACAAAGTCCATTGAACATGTGGGAGAAACAGACAAATGTAGGTTTTGTAAAACAGAAATGGAAACAGTTGCACACTTCATTGCAGGTTGTGACATACTAGTGGCAGAAGGACTGCATACTGAAAGCATAATAATGTGGCAAGACTGTGGCACTGGGGATTCTGCCAACATTATTAATGAAGTGCCTGAAAAACACTAGAAATATGAGCCACAAAGCATCACAGAAAATCATGAAGTCTACATCCACCCATTACCAACAGTTCAAAAGATAGATGCTAGAAAACTGGATATAGTGGTCCATGAAAAGAAGACAAAAATAACATTGATCATTGAAATTGCCACACTCAGTGACAACAGTGATTTGCAGACAGAAATGAGAGCAATGTGGTAGAAAGATACACAGACAGTTGCAATAGTAATAGGAGCAATGGGTCTTTATAAAAAATAATCTACAATTATATTTAGATATGTTACCCACACATGTAACTCCATACGAATTGTGGAAGGTGTCATTACTGGGCACATTGTGGGTGCTGTGAAGAGCACTTATGGCTGACATCAAGGATTAAAACAATACTAATTTCATGAACTTTAATCTTACTTTGTCTTAGGAATGGGGTCCATTCCCGTCATGGTATTAGAAACCCAAAAGATTTGGAGAAATTTAAAAAAAATGTGGGAGAACAACCAGTAACCTTCTGCATCAAAGGCAAGTATGCTACCTGTTGTGGTACTAACACTTCTTTCAAATTTTCTAGCATAAACACTGATGTTAGCCACATTGAAAACAGACAGAATGAACAAGTGTAAACTTCTCTTAAAACTTAATATTCTTTGAAAATGCACAGAAACTAAAATGCACTGGAAAACAACATTTTTTGAAAATGCAGATAAACTCAACATTCATTTGAAAATGAATTGAAACTCAACAGTCCAAATTTTGATACGTTTTGTAAAGGATTCAGGCATTAATCTCCTATAACCAAGGTACAGGGATTGAGCCTACATAAATTAACCAACCTTTTCCCCTAACTGGGGCATTACATACACAGTTTTGCCTCACTCTCCAATCTGGATGGCTATCAAAACTCCCACTCTGCTGTAACATTTATGTTAGGATGTGCAACACTCTCCCAGAGGTTGCTGGGGCTGCTCTTTTCTTACAGAAGTCTCCCATGAGGTCCTAAAGCCCTCCAGTTTTACAGACATTTTTCAGAGTTTTTATTTACAAATGTATATCTTTGGACTTTTTATTTATATATGATTTGATTTTTTTAGCCAACATGGGGCCCCCCAGACAACACTGGTCCTAATCAGCTGCCTAGGTTGGCTAGTTCTGCATCCAGCTCTGAGTGTACATGTCAGGATAAGGAAATTTTGCAGTGCTTCTGCACAGCATCTGTGTCTGCGGTTTATTTATTTTTCATTTGTGGACCATTTTCAGGTTCAGTCTGAGGTCACAAACTTAAAATAGCAGCTATACATAACAATGTGACAATAAACACATAAAATATTAGCAATATGGATGATTATGTTTGGGTCTCCAGTCATAACCATCTTGTTAAGTGTTTAAGACATGGATGTCAAGAAGCTGGACTGGTTGATCTTGACCTCTCTGTTAAGAACAATTAAAAATTGGTTTATGATGGAAAGTCCTAATCCTAATTCTTTGCAGTAAATGGACCTTTATTTTCTGTAATGTACTACAAAAAATGGTATGAGTGTCAAGTGTTTACAGATTTGAAAGCTGTAACATACATACTGCTGCCACACAGAATGCAATGGCCACAGAAGAGTAAAGAGAAGTCCAAACAGCTTTCAAAGCTGTAATACACTTCATCTCACTTTTTTTGAAAGGCTGAATTACTTAACAGTTTTAAAGCTGTTTGCACTTCTCTGTTCTGTGCTGGAAGCAGACTCCTTGTAGGAGTCCGATCTAGCATGAGGCTCCATCTTAAAAGTGGTGACGGGTGCTTACAGAGCCTGTTTATTCCCTGATTTTTGGAGTATAAGTGTGGTGCTCTATGCACTACACCCACATGTTGTAGTCATATAACAGCTTGCCTATAACATGACTATCTGTTCTTAACAGTACTTTATACTAGTATGTTTAACAATATTAAGTTTTAACCTCTTGTGTTTAATGATGCTCTTCATACTTTCTTGTTTTATAGAGATATTTTTCAAGATTTCTCTATATTACCTTATTTCAGTGATTATATTTTGTATAAAATAATTTCTGATGATGTTTAAATAACTAATTGTACATTGTACTTTGCCAATAATCTCAGACCATGAATGACAAGGGTACTAGGACCAGCACAACTACCACGTTATCAAAATAGTAAATAAAAATAAAATACTTTTCAGTTTAACAGTAAGTAAATTAATTAGCTACAAATACACAATAACACAGTTTAACATGTAAAATATCATACGAGCAAGCAACATTTGAATTATACACATGATTCACAAAATATGAAAAGAGAGGGTATTAGTGGGTAGTAGTTTAAAGAGTGGGAGGGTATTGGGAGAAGGGATGAAGGGAAATATAGCGTAGATGTGGCTAACCAGAGTAAAAGGAGACTCAGGATGAGGAATGGGATGAGAGAAGAAAGAGCCCTAGCTGAAAACCATGTTGTTCATTCCTCTGAGTAATGTAGCAGCTTAATAAATAATAAATATACTTTGAGACAAAGCTCTTAGATTTATTACTGTTTGAGAAATATTTGCATTTGGTGTCTTTAAACAGGTTTTGCTCAATATGCTTTCCAGTTTTTGGTGGGGTTTCATTAAAGGGTGCGGATTACCAGATCTTTGGAGCAAGCACTGAAAAAGTATAAATTAGTTTAGTATGAAGTGTCAGGAAGTTGGGGACATGGAGGGAGTGATGCTGGGTTGTGTGCAGTCACTCATTGTTGTTGTTGTGCTGTGTGTTGTTGTGTGCAGTTACTCTTTTGGTCAGTCTGCCAGCCTTGATGGCAAGAGAGTCTAAACTGACTAATTTAAAGAATAGAAAGGCTGTGAGACATATCAATCTGTATTGGACAGGGGACTTTTTTGCTTTTCAGACTGTGGTACATATTCCCCCGGATTCATTAATCTTCTGTGCAGGACTAGTTTAGTCCTGCATGGAAGCACCTGCTTAGGAGCAGGACGGCAGCGTGCCATGCATTTTAATGAAGGTGCGCTTCCCGAGCTCCCAGGCTTACACGGAGTGTGTACGAGTGCAGGGGGCGTGTCTGAGAGCAGAGCTCTCAGCATAAACACACCCCTGCAATTTAGAAAAGCAGAAAGTGTTAAGAGATGAGTGAGATCGCTCATAGGTGTCCGCATATCCCCAACAACAGTTCCCCATGTGTACAACAGCAACAGTACATAACATTTAAATGAAGAACCCCCTTTTTTGAAATTCTAATTACAGCTAACCGCAGGAGCATGGGTTTGCCTGTCGCTTAGCTATGGTTAAAGCAGCTTAAAAAGCTGAAGAGGATAACAAGGAAGATATATGCAAATGAAGCAGCACAGCAATAGTGTAGTGGGCAGAGCATTCACCTAATGAGCAGGCATACCTGGTTCGAGTCCCACTGCAACACAGTCAGTTTTAGATGGCAAAGCACTTTATAACCAATATTTTTGTTGCAAAACCCACTAAATAACATATATTTATGAACGGCATACTGCAGGAAATGCACATGTGAAGTGTCAGTGTTATAATGAATAAGGCACTAGTAAGCAGGTTTAAGCACAAATAACCAGTAGTAAGCATATGTAAGCACTAGTAAGCATGCTTAAGTGCGTTTGCACAGGGGTAAGCACTGCCTACACAGACTAAGCAATTTAAAAGCTAACTGAGTGTACGAAACTGTAACCAGAAGTTAGTAGTGCTTAGCTCTGCGCAAACCCACGTACAACTGCTTTAAACTGCCTTAATCACTCTATATCCAACTGCCCATGTTCTGCCCAGCAACAAAATAAACAGCCTCTGCAAGGCCCAAACCCAGGACACTATAGTCACAGTAGTTAACTACTAAGCCACCATATCATTACATAAGATTGAGGTTTCAACAAACAAAACCTCACCATAGGAAAAATCAAAGTGAACATGTGAAAGGTATCTATGTACAGTGTGATGTTGTATAACCTGTAACGTAACATAAATATGTGAACTGGAGTACTGCAGTAAGGCCAGATATGAGGTGTTATTGTAATAAAGTGTTGAAGTCCACAGGACCCCATAAAGTGTACGTACACATGAATCACAGAGAGCAGACATAGATATAGCATGTAACGAATAATAAATCAATGCCAAAAGGAAAATATAATGCTAATTAAATATTAAGCAACACTAAGCATTGCACAGCTCAGCTTACTTGGTGTAAGTAATGTGTAGGCTGGCTAACTCAATCTGGCCAGTGGCATACCCCTTTTAGCAATGCCAACCTTATGTAAGTAGGTTTGTCCATAGCTTAACCTTTTCAAAACTGCCCAATCATGGAAATGTGCAGGAAATCGGCCCTACTTAAACCCAAGAGGTGGGAATACAGCTTGTAACTGGTTGTAGCTTCCCCTTGCAGGCACTATGGCAGTAAGGGGAGAAGGAGTGTGCTTCCGGGTGCAGTGCTGATGCATCCAGGAGTCCAAGGTCATGGCTAGACTCCTAGTAAAAGACCATGCACAGAGACTGCTGCAGGGCCAGTACCAGGACTCCCAATATAAGGGGACTCCTGGGACCATCTCGCCTGCGACCTCACCAGTGCCACTGGCATACCCCAAACTGGTGAGCAGGTCAGGCACCACTTTGCCAACCTGAAGCAGCAGAATGGGGACCTCTTGGAGGAGTGGCTCCAAGATGCTAGAGCATCAGAGGATGTCCCAGCCATGTGTAAGTGCCAGTCAACTACCTGTTTAATAATTTCCAGCTCAGTTATATCATGGATAGTTATGGCTAAATATCCCTCTTATGTCCCCCATAGCTGCAGTGGAGTGGGCCGTGAACCAGGAGGCCCACATCTGCCACCTGGCGCAGTTGCGATGTGAGGCAGGTCAGTAATACTCATGCTTTTACTGTCATAGCAAGTATAAAACCGTATTGTTCAAGGCAAGTACTGCATACACTAGAGGATATGGCAGGAAGAATCTCATATTGTCAGTATGGCAATAAAAGTGGAATACCCTGACAAAACAGGTCTAACTGCTGGACTGTATGTGTATATTCTTGTATCATATGGTAATGTAGATTTGCAATCATGTACTAGTACGGTAGTATTAAGCACTGTTACTAACATCATGCACCTTCATGTGAATGTGTAGGAATGTCTGTATATGACAAGTGTAATCCCAGAGGCCATTTAGTACAACTGAGAGACAAACAGGCAGTAAATAGGGGGAATGCAGACAACAAAACCCGAATAGCACATGCAACTGAGATGTGAACTGTTGTTTTATTAGCACACACAGCCATGGTTTGGTAGTAGTCTGCATACAGAATTATACACCACAACTGTACAGATATGTCCAGACTGTCTATTAAAGTGGCCAATATCTAATGCCTATCAACCTGTCCCCCTAATAAATCAGTGGGATGATTCCAGACATAATTGCAGCAAACAGGAAATACAACTGCTTGACCCACATCTATGACAACAAAACTGTCATACTAGCAACTCCACAATACCTTATGTGACTAAGAAGCCACATATGTCCCATATGCACCCCAACCTGTTAAGCTGTGGTCAGAGTGTGTACAGTAACAGAGTGAGATGTATATGCATAATACTAATGTGTAATCTGGAACCATGTGTGGCAACAGTCAGGTAGTGCTAACAAACATCGCTTCCACAGGTACGGTGCATACGAACACTGTGCTGTGAAATACAGACCAATATAACCTGTACTGATACCGTCCACCCTGGTATTGTAGGGGATTGTGAGTGTTGCAGTTTTTCTGAATAATAAAGTATCACTGGTCACTGTCACCCACACTGTGCTACATAATATAACTATGTAGGAAAGCATGTATATGTGTATGCCAGGTCACTAAAGGTGGAAGAGGGCAATATTCTAGATATGTCCAGCCATACCAGCATGTGGTCAACACATGGCCAGAGTCTGTGCAGAAAGAGTTGGATAGCATAGTGCAAAACATCAACCCGGAATGCGACCATATGTGTACAGTTAGTCAGTATTAACAAACACTCCCTCCACAGATATACCAGGTTAGAGGTGTATACTGCAGGTAAAACCAGTTTGCATGTAATAATGTTGACAGCCATATCAGTGACCAATATAGCTGTACAGGGTAGTGTAGTAAGACTTGTAAGGTACGGATAACAGCACCTACTATGAAAGTAATGTGGAGTACAGGAATATACTACTTGTTAAATGACATCTTTCTCTCCCCCACCTTATCTAAAACAATAATTAACATACCCACCCCAACTGGTATGCACTGACTCTGATAATGGCCAATTGTTTGATAAATATTCTAATGGTTCCCATGCATGTGCCATATTGAATTATTCCAACATTGATGATATGGTGCCATCAATGTACCTGCATGCTATTCTTATTACCACTGTGGCCCCGTATATGCATGTGTTCCATTTGCTGTGCAACTGTTCCGTATCTGGTGTCTGGGTTAATGGGAATATCTATGCATGCTGTTATACCTAACCCTGGAATGTGTTGACTATTACTAACCCATATATGATGTTGAAATCTAAACACTATAGCACGCTTGGGAAGGCCGGTCCCAGCAGACCCACCTGTCCCACCTCAGCTGGCCTAGGCACTGGGCACCAGCATGTCTGAGGCCCAACCCCGCACCTCCCTGTCTGTTGGTCCTGCACCACCTTTGTGTGTCTTGTCTGTTAACCTACCCAACCTACCTCCCGAAATATACCTACTACCCCTCCCCAACATCCCACTACCACCACCTGAAAAGAAAAAAAAGGACAATCTGTTCCCACAAAAAAAGTTTGCCCCATACATAGCTGTCCATTTCGCACATGTGTCCACTGGACACATGTAATCTAGTCTAATTGGCATTACAATGAATATTTGTTGTCCTTACCCCTCTCCCAGGGGTTCAAGTGTCCAAATCTATCTCCAAATTCAGTGTATAAGGACAGCTGTTGCTATAGAAGAAATGGGCAGCTATGGACCTTCCCTACACCCTTCCTGCACATCCCTGGCTATTTCCCTACTGTCTTTACCTCTTTGTGTCTCTTTTTTCACCACTTTCCTATCAACCCCTTTTTCTTTTCTTTTAAAGAAATTAGTGCAGGGGTAAGTGGGATTAAGCACTTTTAAGCAGCAGTAAGCAGTATAACACCACACACAGGTGAATGTGAAAGCTTTATTTGTGTACTATGACAGTTGTATTAATATTATATATATATATATATATATATATATATATATATATATATATATATATATTTAGTTTGTTTTCTTGTTTTATACTGTTATGGTTCATAGTTTAGTTCATAGTTTTAGTGCTAGGCTAACTGCCCTTGTGGGCCATTTTGAGCCTAGCCAGTTACTCCAAGTGAGAATCAAACCTTGCACCTTGTGTCTGTAAGGTGAACACCTTAACCATTATGCCAACCCCCCACCCCCACATTATGTTCTATGAGTTTGGGTCATGGCTGAAGAGGGTCTACAGACAGGGCACCTACTTGTTAAACAGATAGAAAATTAAGAAAAAAATAAACACGTGTCTGATAGCAAATTATTCCTTGAGCATTGGCAAAAGTAAAATGGATACTTTTTTTTTGGGGGGGGGTCTCTTGCATAGAAACTGATGACCTTTAATTCACAAAAAATCACAAGCATAAGTAGAGCCCTAAGGGATCTGCAGTGCAATTTGTGGAACAAACTGCTTGATACAGAAAGTTCTGTGCTGGTAGTGAGGGTCAACAAGGTTATGTGCGGCACTGTGCTAGAAAACTAGTTTGGAAAATCAGATGCTAGTAGCTGTGGTAGAAATAAGATGTTTACAGACAGTATGAGAATTAGCGGTACAGCAAACATCAAGAAGAAGTGAGCTTGGCCTGGCGACTAGTCTGCAAATTATTTATGATGATAACTAGTCTAGCTAGCTATGCAGACACTTTTAAGGACGGCCTATTTCCCTTTCAATGGACAGAGTGAAACCGCACCTTGTGACTGCAAGGCAAACATCTTAACTATTATAGCAACCCCCATCACACCCCAACACTAGCGCAATCACCAATTACCAAAACCCTGACTGTGTTAGCATTTAGGAGAGAAAATCACAAACAAAAACTAGCATTTTGTTGGACGACAAGTACTATCTATGCCACAGTGGTGAAAAGCCAGCCAGTTGCACACTAGTGATCACACAAATTTGTGTTGATCAGTAGTGTTTCATAGACAAGCCTTGCTCACAGTGAGTTCCACAGTCTGAAGCCTGACATATACATCTACATCTGCTTATACACATACATCTACATCTACATCTACATATACATATACACATACATAAACATATACCTCACACATGCAGATACATACACACACACATATACGCGCACACACACACACACACACACACACACACACACACACACACACACACACACACACACACACATATATATATATATATATATATATATATATATATATATATATATATATATATGTATATACACACACACCCACACACATATACATCTCCATCTATCTAGAACCACAATCACACATGCTTATCTTTTGCCATGCCTAACATACTGCTCCCAAATACTCACAAACCTTAACTCCACCTTACTTAGCAAACTCGTATCATCCTATCAACCAATTAAAACAGCCAGATTTCCTGCACAACAAACCTACAAATCTCACCACAGTATCTCTCTCAAACATCTAAACTGGCTCGAACTACCACACCTCCTACTCCTCTCTCAGCTCCAAATTATGCACTCCATTATTTATTCACCATCCTACTGTCCAGCATACCTCTCAAGTTTACCTCATTACGAGGAACGTACCTCATTTGGGGTCTTAAAAAGTTCATGTTCCTCGAAGTTCCTCAAAGTTTCACATTGAAAGACTCTGTCGTACATTTAGTGTTAGGAATTCTTTTAAGTGAAATCCATAGTAAATAGAAATTAATCATGTTAATTCATTAAAAGATCTTTATAAGTAAAACCAGCATATTTTAACCATCCTATGACCTTCCTAGTTGAAGTTGTTAGTAAGCCATTGGTATTTGTTCCACAATTTGCCCATTTGTTCCACATTATGAGGGCTAGTGTTCATTATTTTGGAGATGGAAGGTTGAGAGCTATGCTGTCCAGCACTAGGCACCATAATCTCCCACTATGTCCCATTCAGATTACTCAGGAGCTCCACCCAAGACCTTTTACAAATCCACAAGCCCAAGTCCAAAACAGGAGACATTACATACAGCTACCATCCCTCTATTGCTTGGAACAAACTCCCACAAGATGTTAGATCACTTTCACATCCTAAAGTATTCAAGGTAGCCACTAAAGAGTACTTAAAAAGTCACTGGATTTGTACCTGTTCTCAGCCTCCTTGAATATACCTTCACTAAATAATAAACCTAACTTCCTCTGTCTTACCATCATTTCTTCTCCTCTATACCAAAACATTTACACCTTAAACTAAACTAGTCTACTTCATCATTTTTTACCTAACCATACCTCCTTTCCTTCTGCTGCAGTATTCTTCATAACATTTTTAAGACAATTGTAATTGCATATATATGATAACTGTTGTACAAGTTTTATTATGAATGATTATAATGCTAACTATGTTTGTAATGCTTATATTTTTTGTAACTTTGTTTTGGAGCTTATCTCCCCAGGCCTCTGCTGAAAAAGGGCTTTTGCTCAGTCAGACAATCCCGGTTAATAAATGTAAAAAATGTAAAATAAATAAAATAAATAAATAAATAAATATAGACATATACACATACAAATACATGTGTGTATATATCTACATATATGGGATCTCTACCAAATCCAGAATACTTACATTACCGAAGACCGGAATCCCGAGACCAGATTACCGAAAGACGAGAAGACAGGAAGACCAGAAGCATGAATTTCAAAATCGCGAAGTACAGAGATGTCAGGAGGTTAGGTAGGTATCTATGTTTGGTTGTGCTGGTTAGGGGCTTTAGAGTGTGTGTGTACGTGTGTGTTCTGACTGGGATATGTGTGTGTGTGTGTGTGTGTGTGTGTGTTTCTGTGTGTTTGTCTGTATAGTGCAACCTTGGAGTTAGAATATTTAAGTAGGGGGTGTAGTGGCACAGCCCCCCGCATGGGGGGCAGGGGGGCTTGGCCCCCTTTTTTTCTATAGTGTAGGTTTGTGTGTTTGTGTTTTGGGTGAAAGTGTGTGTATGTGTGTGGTGTATGTTTAGTGTAGTGCTCTGTATTTCAAATTTCGCGCTTCTGGTCTTCTGGTATTCTCGTCTTTCAGTTATCTGGTCTCGGGATGCTGGTCTTCGGTAATGTAAGTATTCAGGATTTAGTAGTGATCCCATATATATATATATATATATATATATATATATATATATATATATATATATATATATATATATATATATATCTATATATCTATATACACACACACACACACACACACACACACACACACATATACATCTACATCTACATCTACATATACACATACATACATACATACATACACATGTACACATCTACACACACACGCGCACACACACACACACACACACATATATATATATATATATATATATACACATATACACATACATCTACATCTGTATAGACATACACACACACACACACACACACACACACACCTACAGTTACATCTACATAGATACATATACATGTACACATCTACACACACACATATATATAGTTAAAAAATTCACTAGCAACATTTATAGAAAATCTACATTTGCCAACCAGTACTTACATAAAGAAAGTAGACACCCACTACATATGAAAACAGGAGTAATTAAGGGACAATACATCAGGCTAAGTCGACTAACATCTCAAGATAGTACCTTTCATGATGAGATTAAAATTTTGAGAGTTTTCTTTTTGGGTAGAGGCTACCACATTGCATGGTTAAAATCTATTGAAAGTGAAGTTATGGTCCTGAGAAAGAACAAAGTTGGTCCCATTTTGACTACTGATTCAACCATTTCTACTAACAATACCCCGACTGGTAGCAAAGAATTCACCAATGCTTTTGTTTTGCCCATTTCCAATGAAATGTGGATTATTAAAGAAATTATAGTTGAAAATTGGAAGGTAGTGTTAGGTAATCAGGAATTAGTTAAAGTAGTGGGTATTAGACCTAACTTCACCTTCAAAAAAGTTGTTAATTTGAAGAGTTTATTAGAGAAGAAAGTAGACAAATGTGCTACTGCCAAAACAAGTAAATATTAATACCAAGGGTACTTATGCTTGCCATCATTGTAAGCAATGTAGATTTTTAAGCAATTCCTCTTCAGTTCATTTTTCACATCTTAACATCACACATTGGTCTAAGAAATATTATACTTGTCATAGTGAAATGGTGGTGTATTTAGCCCAGTGCCAGTCCTGCCCTAGTTACTACGTTGGGATGACTACAAGAACTCTTAAAAAAAGAATTAGTGAACACATTTTGGCTATTAAAAAAAGGACCTGACAAATGCACTAGGTAAACATTCGACTGAATTTATTAACTTTAAAAAGTTTATTTTTTCTGTCTTAGACAGTGTTGACATTAGTTTATTTACTGGCAATAATAAACTTATTTTGGAATGTAAAGAATCTATTTGGCAAACATATTTAGGAGCTGATCATGCTCCAGGACTTGATGACTTAGTTAACATAAAATGTTTTTTACAAATTAAATAAATGTAAGATTTTCATCTGTATATTTACATTTATATATATATTTATTTTGTACATACATTGTTATACATATATTTTTAATATAATTTAGTAAATTGATTTATTTATTATATTTTATATATTTTTTTACTTTAATGAATGTAATTAATTTGTGACATCACTGATCATGTGATTACAGCTTTATTATATAAAGTGCTTTAGTGCCTGGGAGAGTTGTTTTCTGATGTTCACGTTAAATAAAGTGAATGAAAGTGCTAAACATTGGTGTTCCATACTTTCCTGACTGAATTCATTCATCTTTTTACGTTTTATATACATATACATATATATGTAAATCTACATATAGATATACATATACATGTACATCTACATCTAAATTTACATCTACATATACATATAAATATACATCTACATATACATATACATCTATTTCTGCATCTCCAAATGCATGTACATATACATATGCATACATATACAGCTACAGCTGCACATACATTTACATATACCCATACATATACATCTACATATACAAATGCATATATATCTACATATACACATATGCATACGTCTGCATAGACATATACAGCTATATCTACATATACACATACATCTAAATATACACATACCTCTACATATGCATCTACATATAGGTATACACCTCTATATACATATACACACACACATATATATATATATATATATATATATATATATATATATATATGGGTCCGCTACAGAATCCTGAAAGCTCAAAATCCCGAAGCCCAAAATCCTGAGACCAAAATCCCGAAAATTCAAAATCCCGAAAACCCAAAATCCTGAAACTCAAAATCCTGAAAACACAAATAATGCTAATATGTCACTATAAAGACACTAATATCTACCAACTGACCCTGACCCTAACCCTAACCCTAAGGTCCATCACTATCGCACACTCACCTGACCCGCGCCCTAACCCTAACTCACTTAAACTGCCCCAAACCCCAATATTTGTCACTATTGCATACATGCCTAACCTGCGCCCTAACCCTAACTCACTTAACCCCTAACCCTAACATAAAACCAACCGCACACTTACCTGAACCCAACGCATGACCTAACACCACAGAGCTAACAATAGCAAAGCCACAATGACGTCAGTATGTCCATTTTGTGTTTTCAGGATTTTGAGTTTCAGGATTTTGGGTTCGGATTTTGAATTTCGGGATTTTGGTCTCAGGATTTTGGGCTTCTGGATTTATATATATATCCATATATATATATATATATATATATATATATATATATATATATATATACATCTACAAATATCTACATATACATATGTACATAGGTTAGACCCTCCTCCACATTACACATCACTCCTTCTGTTACCTGACTATTCTCACACCTCAGGTGTGTTAATGTGTCTCAGTCCTAGTATTGTATATTATACAGATAATATAGGAAATCTGATAGATTGTTTCTAGTTCATTCCTTAATTATCTCTATGTAGAAGTAGTCTTAGACATGTGCATCTAGTAATGATGTATTATTTCATTGTCTGACTAATTGTAATGTAATGCCTGTACAATTTCCAATCTTATATGTTATATATGTCTAATTGTATTGACTGTAATTTTCCTGATCTTATATGTTATATGTTATATATTACATGTGTGTCACTTGTGGAGCTTTTCTCCCTGGGCCTCCACTGAAAATGGATATGTGTCCAGTGGACTTTCCTGGTTAACAAATGTAAAATATATAAAAAATAAATATATTACATATACATACATCTACATCTACATATACATCTACATCTACACATACATATACATCTACACATACACATCCATATGCATATACATATGCATATACATATGCATCTGCATATACATATACATACATCTACATCTACATATACATCTAGGTCTACATATACACACACACACACACACACACACACACACACACACACATGTATATATATATATATATATATATATATATATATATATATATATATATATATATATATATATATATATATATATATATATATATATATATATATACAGAGAGAGAGAGAGAGATTTAAAGGTTTTACTGGTAAAAGCAAGACTGGTATGTAGAAATTAAAATGTGCTACCTGAGACAGAGGAATGAAAAAACCTAGTATACTGAATTCATTCCTAAGTATTAGCAATACTTTAGAAATGCAGTTTGAAGGTAACATAGCAGGAGATTGATAAATAGACCTTTTTACTGTTTTCTCTTTCATTAAAAGTATAGTGGTGTTCTGTAGATGGAAATGGCTTTATTTAAAACCCCCCATAGTTAGTGAGACTCAAGGGCATTGGCAGGTGCAGTAATATGTACTGCTTTACAGCACTGATGGACAGTTCATGTTATTGGGGATAGTCACTCGGTTTCATTTAGCAGCATGAGTGCTGGAGGGGGCGGGTAAATTTGAGCAGTTGCTGGTTAGCTGTCATCACTTAGAGGGGTAAGTATGGGGTTTTTGCACTGCATGCTATCACAAGAGTGCGGAGGGTTGCATCAGGCAGTGTGTGAGAGAGGGAGCCATCACAGACGGTCAGACATCCACAGTGGTGTATACACTGCACATATATCTCTGGTACTGATGTTATTACATGATGAATGCTGGCAGAGGAGAGTACTAGGATAATACATAAAAAAGTCATTGAGAGTTTATTCTAGCTGAACAGCAGATGCTTCTTTGGTCAAAGCATGTTTTTAAGTCAGGGAACAGATCAGAGAACCAGTTAGCAGGTATTTCTTAAACTGTTTTAATGTGGAAACACTGTATCTGTTATTTATGCTAGATTTCTGTGGCTCTGCCTTTTCTTGGCTTTTAACAACACACTAAACAGGCCTCTAGGTTAGGAGGTCCTACTACCCAGCCCCAGTTTCTGCCCTTGATTCTGTTACACTGGGAGCAGGACAGCTCTGTGAAACACAAGTCATCCAGTGGTATGCCTTCAGAAGCAGATCAACAAATTAAAAGTATAATAAATGCAGATTTCTCAATTCTATGAAAAGGTGAAGACTTCCTTTTGAAAACCAAGTATTTCCCTTAATCCAAGATCTCTCACCCATAGATTTGACTGTAATAAGTGACTGAGAAGTTGGGGTGTACAAGGGTCATGGAGTATGCATTGTAGCTTTGTTGATGTGACTGAAATTTGATGATGTATTAGCATGAAACAACTCTATGTATGTTTTGTCTGCCTATATCCCTTATACTGTAACCATAAAAAGCTGAGAGAAACTCAGCACTTACTGCAGTCATCATTGCTGGGGGTACACATCACAAACCATGCAACTACAAAAAGGCTAATTTATCCATGTCTTGTTCTCCAGAAATAATAATTTTCTCCTAAAATCATGCTATGTTTTCAATGAGTTGGAACACAGAGGACCCGGAATAAGAAGGCTGATTGCATAGGTGATGTTGTTTCATGAGATGGGGAATGGGGGTGTGGCTTTTGCTCTAGCAACCTTCTGTGCATACTTGTTTTGCACGTAATGGTCTAGTTTTGACTGAAAAACTGGGAATAAACTAGGCTTTGATTTTACCCCATCACAGCATTACTAGATTTCTACATAATCCTAGTCATAAAATAATTAAACAAAATTAATTTGACACCATTTCCTGCAGAGAAACTGCCATCCTGCATGCCTTTCCACATTTTGATGCTGCTTTGAAAGAGAAGGGTCTTTTACTTCAAAATATATTCTTCCCTTTTATGACAAAGAAAAGGAGAAAGACAGGGAAAAAAAGAGATTTGCATTTAAATGAAACCCACAAATTTCAAATAGAGGAATGGTTTTAATGTCTTTTTCTCTGTGAGGCACTTTTAATCTACTGCCATGTTCAGTTTAAAATATGAGTTTCTTTGAGTTGTCTCTTTCTCATAGCAGCATTGTTTTTAAAGGAACAGAAATGATAAAACTTTCTTAACTTAATAGTCTTTATTTTCATAAGAAGATCCATGTTTAAACACTGAATGGAGATATATGACATTTGTATTAAAAAAAAGTCAACATATGACCAAATAGATCAACACGGTAGTGACAAGAAATGGCTATGTAAGAAGTGCCACCATATAGTAATCTATACAATTCACTGATAAAATTTACTTTTTTATTTACACTTTGTTGAGCAGGTTAGTCTCACTAGGACAATGGCCACTTTTAAAGCAGGCTGAAGATGGCACTAAGGGACTAAGCCTACTGTTTTTGTTAAGCACCTTAGAAACTTTAACATCCACCTGGGCAAACAACTCAAGCATGTGGAGCATTAGTTTACCATATCATCTGAAGGATAGCAACCTCAGGAGTGCAGTCCCCCTTCCCCATATGTTAAACTGCAGTGTCAGAGTGGGAAAATGAATCCAACTACCTGGTAATAGGAATAGAATCCACAGCCTTCACTTTGAATGCACCACTAAAGACTTAAAGTGAAAGTAAAAAGTCATGTGATTTCAGATGCCATGTAGCTGAAACACAGGTGTGTCCTTAAGGGGTCATTTGCATATATGCCATGGGCTTCCCCTACAGGATTTTAAATAATTACACAGTAAATATTCTAGCTTTGCTGTATCTTTCTTATAGATTTTAGAGAATGGTTTGTTAGTGTGACAGCTGTAGCATTTGGTTTTAACATGTCAGAGAAATGGTTTACTATCAATTTTGTGAACGGAGATGCTCCGCAGATGGATAATCTGAAACTGACATGTTTGAAATTCCATCTTGCAGAACATGTCCTGTTCGAAAGTGCATTCACTGATATAAACTCGATGTACTGTAGAGAGATTGTGGTACAGTTTGGTTTGGAAACTCGTCCATTTCCTCACCATAGTGCGATCTCAAAGTTGAAATGTGTAGTTAGCAGGGGGGCTATGAGGTATAGAAGTTTCATTTACATGAGCTCCTATACAGCCATCACATGATCTTTTCAGACACAATGGTGAATCTGCTGACTTTGATCAGCTGATTCATTTTACCATGGTGGTAATTTTGTTTTCATTGTTTTGCTTCAGAGTTGCAAATGGCATTTCTTTTGCCGTTTGCAATTTTGATAGTAATCCCAGAGAAACACCTGCCAGAAGCAAAAATACCACTGTACAAGACAGTTACAGTGTATCCTATCTCGTTTATAATGACAGACACTACAATATTCTTTGGCGCAATGCTGCCTAATTCCCACTCCTGCAGGACTTCAGGGTGTCAGTGCTGCAGGTCATCATAATGATGTCTTCACTGGACTACCATTTCGACAATGTCTGCATCTCTGAGTACCTCAATGATGTCATAGCAGGCATCAACCTTTCTAAAGGAACTGTCATAAGAACCCATATCTGCACCCTAAATGAATGCCAATAGGATGCAGCATTAATTTGCTGTCCTTCATGTGCAGTGCAGGGATTCTCTCCTGGGCACTAGCAGAAGCAGCCATTTCTGCATGAATATTTTTTGAAAATTCTACCACTTTCACGAAGAATAAAGTGGCAGTGAATGGATCATGCATGCAACATGATTTGTGAATTGTGAATAGTGATGAACCTCACTGTTCACAAGCATGACATGCTACACAAGCTCATGACTCTTGTCTAAGTACCTAGCTACCCTTATTGTCTCATTTGCATGCTAGTGGAATAGTTTCATACACAGTCATGGCACTTGGACTCTTTTGACTATGTAGTATGCAGAATGGTATACATTTGTGGCTATGAAAATTGTACCATCCTTTTGAATGCTAATGCATGCAAACATTGCTAGTGATTGTGAAGCTATAAGAAGTAGTGTGCAAAAGTATAGCAGGGGTTTATGTAACCATTAAGAACTATGGAGGGATATCCTGTAATCTGCAGCTGTACGGTAAGATGTACTCATGTAACTTCTGAAAAATCCTATGTATATGTGCCCTTGCTCAGGAGGGCAATGCACTTAAAAATAGCTGTAAATAGTTGGCAGCACAGAAGATAAAGGCTGTAAGCTGATAAGCATCTTTACCTGGTCCAGGGTTTGAATCCTTTGGCATCCATTTGCCTACTCTGTGACTCAAAGGGAAATTAGAAAATTGGGCACAGTTCTGCAATGATCTTATAGACTACATGCTTAATAACTAAGAGTCTATGTTCTTACCTACAGGTACATAAGGTGCATTGGCCACAAGCCATTCAAGATATTTGGACTACTAATCCCTATAATGTTCTGTCTGCCCTACCAAACAAATAATACCTGTTGAGCAGAGTATATATATATATATATATATATATATATATATATATATATATATATATATATATATATGATAATATGGAATGATACACAGCAGTACTATGTCTACACATATGTATCCATCCAACTACAGCACTGAGGAGCTGTATCCCTAGGTTTTCCTAGGTGTGTTACCTAACATTGGCAGCTGTGAGGGCTACCCTTCTATCCATATAAGTAGTCAGAATAAGAGAGTATGGGTACTGCAAAGGTGTTAGGTGAGCCTGACTGGCAGGTACATCAACTGTATGTGTTTCCATATCTGTCTCATGCCTATAGTATGATTTGTCTGAACAGAGCCATGTTCCATAGCAATACAGCAGTCACATGCAGGGGACAAAGCCATGTTCCATAACAATACAGCAGTCAGCTGCTGGGGGACAAAGCCATGTTCCATAACAATACAGCAGTCAGCTGCAGGGGACAAAGCCATGTTCCATAACAATAAAGCAGTCAGCTGCTGCGGACAAAGCCATGTTCCATAACAATACAGCAGTCAGCTGCAGGGGACAAAGCCATGTTCCATAACAATACAGCAGTCAGCTGCAGGGGACAAAGCCATGTTCCATAACAATACAGCAGTCAGCTGCTGGGGGACAAAGCCATGTTCCATAACAATACAGCAGTCAGCTGCTGGGGGACAAAGCCATGTTCCATAACAATACAGCAGTCAGCTGCAGGGGACAAAGCCATGTTCCATAACAATACAGCAGTCAGCTGCTGTGGACAAAGCCATGTTCCATAACAATACAGCAGTCAGCTGCAGGGGACAAAGCCATGTTCCATAACAATACAGCAGTCAGCTGCAGGGGACAAAGCCATGTTCCATAACAGTACAGCAGTCAGCTGCTGCGGGACAAAGCCATGTTCCATAACAATACAGCAGTCAGCTGCTGCGGGACAAAGCCATGTTCCATAACAATACAGCAGTCAGCTGCAGGGGACAAAGCCGTGTTCCATAACAATACAGCAGTCAGCTGCAGGGGACAAAGCCATGTTCCATAACAATACAGCAGTCAGCTGCTGCGGGACAAAGCCATGTTCCATAACAATACAGCAGTCAGCTGCAGGGGACAAAGCCATGTTCCATAACAATACAGCAGTCAGCTGCTGCGGACAAAGCCATGTTCTATAACAATACAGCAGTCAGCTGCAGGGGACAAAGCCATGTTCCATAACAATACAGCAGTCAGCTGCTGCGGGACAAAGCCATGTTCCATAACAATACAGCAGTCAGCTGCAGGGGACAAAGCCATGTTCCATAACAATACAGCAGTCAGCTGCTGGGGGACAAAGCCATGTTCCATAACAATACAGCAGTCAGCTGCTGGGGGACAAAGCCATGTTCCATAACAATACAGCAGTCAGCTGCAGGGGACAAAGCCATGTTCCATAACAATACAGCAGTCAGCTGCTGCGGACAAAGCCATGTTCCATAACAATACAGCAGTCAGCTGCTGGGGGACAAAGCCATGTTCCATAACAATACAGCAGTCAGCTGCAGGGGACAAAGCCATGTTCCATAACAATACAGCAGTCAGCTGCTGGGGGACAAAGCCATGTTCCATAACAATACAGCAGTCAGCTGCTGCGGACAAAGCCATGTTCCATAACAATACAGCAGTCAGCTGCAGGGGGGAGCATCAGGGATCCCCATGCTAATAGAGTGGGAAGAGTTTTTGGTGTAATTATATGGGAACATTGGCACCAGTATCCTCCAAGTATGAGTGGTGTCCTCCACAATGGTCAAATCCTTGCGTGTCTCGATGGATAAGGCACCAGGTTACCAGCTTAGAGCCACATACAGCTAATACCTTTTCAGCAGCATTGCACATACACAATGTAGACTGATCACAGTATATACTAATTAGATTGTCTTAAAGGAGCATAAGGTGTTCAGCCATGTCAGGAATGGCACTGGAGATAAGTATGGGATGTACATTTCTAGTTGCATGAACACCATTAGTATACATGCCACAGGGCTACAATTTTAGCACAGGTAGTTATGGTCATTATGGTGCTTCTGATATTGTATGTTCACAGGCCAAACCAGTGCTACAGTGACACCTGTAAAGGTTTAGACAGGACAACAGCCTGATATTGGTACCCATGAAATGGCTGACAGTGATGCCAAAACCCAAATATTAGAGTGACATTCTGATGATGCAATGGCACTGTTTCCATCCTAGATGTAAATTGAGCCACAGTACATAGTGAAGGTTTAGCCAAGCCAGCAGATTAACCTGAGGGTGTATAGTTTGAGCACTCATTGTCCATCATAGGGAGGGCTCTCCTGTGGCTTTTAGCTACAGGGATACTTTGTCTGCAGCAGCAGCAGATGAACGTATTGTGACAGATGTGGGCAGCAGATGAACGTATTTTGATGGATGTGGGCAGCAGATGAACGTATTGTGATGGATGTGGGCAGCAGATGAACGTATTGTGACGGATGTGGGCAGCAGATGAACGTATTGTGATGGATGTGGGCAGCAGATGAACGTATTGTGACGGATGTGGGCAGCAGATGAACGTATTGTGATGGATGTGGGCAGCAGATTAATGTATTGTGACAGATGTGGGCAGCAGATGAAAGTATTGTGATGGATGTGGGCAGCAGATGAATGTATTGTGACAGATGTGGGCAGCAGATGAACGTATTGTGATGGATGTGGGCAGCAGATGAACATATTGTGATGGATGTGGGCAGAAGATTAATGTATTGTGACGGATGTGAGCAGCAGATGAATGTATTGTGATGGATGTGGGCAGCAGATGAATGTATTGTGTTGGATGTGGGCAGCAGATGAACGTATTATGATGGATGTGGGCAGCAGATGAACGTATTGTGACAGATGTGGGCAGCAGATGAACATATTGTGATGGATGTGGGCAGCAGATGAACGTATTGTGACGGATGTGGGCAGCAGATGAATGTATTGTGACAGATGTGAGCAGCAGATGAATGTATTGTGATGGATGTGGGCAGCAGATGAACCTATTGTGATGGATGTGGGCAGCAGATGAATGTATTGTGATGGATGTGGGCAGCAGATGAACATATTGTGACAGATGTGGGCAGCAGATGAATGTATTGTGATGGATGTGGGCAGCAGATGAATGTATTGTGATGGATGTGGGCAGCAGATGAACGTATTGTGATGGATGTGGGTAGCAGATGAACATATTGTGACAGATGTGGGCAGCAGATGAATGTATTGTGATGGATGTGGGCAGCAGATGAACGTATTGTGATGGATGTGGGCAGCAGATGAACATATTGTGACAGATGTGGGCAGCAGATGAACGTATTGTGACAGATGTGGGCAGCAGATGAACGTATTGTGACAGATGTGGGCAGCAGATGAATGTATTGTGATAGATGTGGGCAGCAGATGAACGTATTGTGATGGATGTGGGCAGAAGATGAACATATTGTGATGGATGTGGGCAGCAGATGAACATACTGTGATGGATGTGGGTGGGGAACATGTCAGCAGATCACCAACCACTTAAGCAATTGCATATACACTGAAGAAAAACACCCAAAACAACTTTTGCCAGTGATGGCATTTTCCTTTTCTCCAATGTTGTGTGACCTTGGAGTAGATATATATAAGTTTGGGTCTACTTCATTTCACTGAAACTCATTTCATTGAAAATAATTTCACTGAGAATCAGTTACCTGAGCACAATTCAATGAAAACTCATTTGACTGAAACTCATTTTGTTGAAACGTTTATGCCCTATTCCCCACTGTATTGTGATCCTGGAGTTAGTATATATAGTAAGGGGGGTGTGGGGGATGTAGCCCCCTACCTATTTTAAAGATCGGAAACCATAGACATGGCTACTTACAAGTTGAATGAATAACTCTTTCCAGAAGATAATATATATACCCAAACTATGTAAGGGGGCTATGCCCCCCACACCCCCTGATGTGAGGGGGCTGTGCCCCCCTTTATAGACTAACTCCAGGATCACACTACAGTGGAGAATAAGGCATATATCTTTCAGCAAAATAAGTTTCAGTCAAATGAGTTTTCAGTGAAGTGAGCTTTCAGTGAATTGTGCTCAGGCAACTGATTTTCAGTGAAATGAGTTTTTAATGAAATGAGTTTCAGTGAAGTGTGTTATCAGTGAAACAAAGTACACCCATATCAGTTTAGGGGTGTGGAGGAGTCCCTTCATATGAGGGGTGCAGAGGGTAACACTTCCCTGTTAAAATATGTTCTTTAAGTTGTTGTGACCATTTGTTTGTTGGTCAATGAGTTGCCAGTCTATTAACATGAATCCATGGGGGTATACCTTCTACAACACAGCCTCATATGTGTGCCAGACACTGTCACATATCACAGTTGGCTACTAACATGTAGGCAGTACTTGAAATTAAACAGCAGATTTGCTGGAGTATCATCTCTGTACACTCTGATGACACTCAGTACTTTATGGAGCAGACTACTATGCAATATAGCATACATAGGATGGCATTCAGCATTACATGCACCTCTGTGAAGTTATGGGGTTCAGAGGTAATGTCTTTATTGGTCTTATGAGGTTTCTTGTGGCACACAACACTTTCATTTCTGCTTCCAAAGTGCCATAATCACTGTCTAGACAATTAGTGTTTTCTAGTTAACATAAGGTATGTACTCAGGGAGAAGGCAGAGTAACCCATCATAGATTACATGATCATCTCATTCATCAGGGAGAGTACAACACTCCACCATCCCTCACTTTGGATAATGAAAACACCCAGCCTCCATCTATATGATATCTCTTCAGTGGAATCTATCTAGTTCACCATCCCACAGTCACACACTACCCCTGTCGTGGTCAATCTGTACCCTATCATAAAAAAGCAGCACAACATTCTGAAGTCATTGTCATTTGGTAGCATTCCATTCCTGTTGCCAGGCAATATCATCCTGACACAGAGTACCCTTTTTGAACAGAAGATTCCTGTCTCCATCTTCTATGACATGGTCCCCCACTCAATTTATGTGGACAGTTATGTGTTTTTCTATACTTCACCACCTACATACAAGACAATAACTGTGGCTCATGCTACCCTCATCCTGTATGATGTATTTGGAGATCCTTGATACATAGTATCTGCTAACTGTACAACACAAACAATGGGCTAACTGTGCCTTAACAGCACTGCCTTTCAATAACACTGCATGCTTCATGTTTGCTTTTCATTATACTAAATTGTCATTCTGTGCTTTTCAGGCCACATAGTTCTGTACTAGGTGTCACAGCATCACTTGCAATGCCATGTAGTATACCATTGCTATTTGGATAAGTTATATGGTAATCGCTTTCTGTTGTTTGGTTTCACTGTCAATGTCAAATGACTTAATGCACTTTCAATGCCATTGGGGTGTGTGTGTGTGTGTGTGTGTGTGTGTGTGTGTGTGTGTGTGTGTGTGTGTGTGTCTATTGGAAGGGGGTTGCAGGGGGATTGATTGTATGCCTCTGTCACCATCAATCTGGGTATATTACTGTGCTCATTTATGCATTTACTCATTCACACTGAGCTAATCAGAGGAAGTCGGAGGAAGGGATCTGAGCTAATGAATCTGAGATATATAACATTAAGTATCCTGTGTTTTGCTTATTTCTGAGTTATTTATAGCACTTTTATTTTACTCACTGTGTGTGATGTATTAAGTAGAATTTTCTACAATTGTTAAGCATCTGGTTGGGTTTGTTTGTTCTGATTTCCTGCTAGGAGTGTATCATATAACTTGTTTGCATTTAAAAGCATTCTCTAGAGTCTCCTTGATCCTTTATCTGTTTAAACATTTCTTCAGTTTTTTCCTACCTAAGTAGTGTTGGTAGTGTAGCATTGTCCATACTCAGGCTTGTGTTTTGGGCCTAGTTGTTTGTTAGTAGAGGCTGTGTGTCTGAGTATATGTCCCAGGTCATCATAGCTTAGCCAAAGCCAGTATAGCCTTTCAGTGAGAGTGAATTGTTTGTGGTCATTGGCTGACTGGGGTTGCCTGGACTACGCCTTGGAATAAGCACCTCATTCGTTCTTTCAAGATTTTTTTTTAAAGTTGTTTCAGGTTTCAACTTTGTTACTTGTGACTGTTTCTGCCATTTCACACTGAGCTAATTGGAGGAAGTCAGAGGAAGAGCTCTGACCTAATGAATCTGAGATATATAACATTAAGTATCCTGTTTTTTGCTTATTTCTAAGTTATTTATAGCACTTTTATTTTCCTCACTGTGTGTGAGGTATTAAGTAATATTTTCTACAATTGTTAAGCATCTGGTTCGGTTTGTTTGTTCTGATTTTTGTTTCCCAACCTCACTCCCTCTTGCTATCTTGTTTTTATACTTGGTGGCTTTGCAGTTGCCCACCCCTACTGTAAATTTGATCTGGGACACTCCTCCCAGTCTAGTGTCCTTACCTCATTCTACCCAGGGAGAACATTTGAGAAGGCCAACACAGTTAACTTCTGCTCCTCCTTTCCCCTTTCCACTTTACAAAAAAAAAAAAATTCTAAGTGTGTTTCCTGCCTTTCCTATAAGTTGTCTAGCCCAGATACAGATTTGCTGTATCCAGGACTGTTTGTAAGCTTCTGAGCCCCCAAGCCTTTCTGTGTTGGAGGGAAGCCTTCTAGCTTAATTTTGTTTCTTAGAACTAGCCAGTTTTCTAGTTTCAGCAATCAAATCTGTTTCTTTGAGCTCAGTACTTGTTCAGAACTCATTATAAGCGCTAAATAAGCTACAAATTGCTACAACACTCAACTTTCCTCACTTGTCTAGAGAAAAACAGTTTTTAGTACTTAATAAATAAGCACCTATCCAGGCATGTCTAAGGGTCATCTCCCAGTGTTTTCTCCTGTCTACCTGATGAATCTGGGCATCTTGGGGCAATGCAGCAATTGCCTCATGTACACAGACAACCCTCTCCTCCTACCACCCAACACTACAACCCGTGAGAGATGCACTTATATAACCAAACTGGAAGCAAAGCTCTCTTCACCCAAGAATGGACTAGACAGTCAAGAGGAGAAGGTAAACACTTGCACCACACCACACTCATCACATAGTCCCTCAAACCCTACACCACCAAAACACACACACAGAAACACAAAACACACACCTTCATTTGTGGAGGCTCTCAAAAAAAATCTATCCAAGCAACAGGGACCTCCAAAGCAGAAATGCAAGCAACCTCCACTCCCCAATACAACCCAAATGACACATAGCCCACAAACTCAGTGTGCCACTCAACCACAGCCCATATGGCATAACAACTTACCTAACACTCTACTCATAGGTGACTCTAGAGTCAGGCACACTGATGTTCCACTCACCAGGCTAAACAAGGAGAAAGTCACTGTCAGCTGCCTGTCAGGTGCTAGGATCCGCCACATAATGCATGCACTCAGATCACTCTACAGCAAGTACAAATATGACCCTGTCATTGTCCATGTTGGTGTGAATGACCTGAGATGTACCTCCCTGGACTTCATGAAAAGAGACATGGAGGAGCATTCTGATCTTGTAGCCCAGGCAGGTATGACCCTAACCCTGAGTAGCATCCTGCCATCACCCAGAATGATACCACAGTACAAGGACAAAATGATTTGATTCAACAACTGGCTAAGCTTCCGGTGTCATTCTAAGGGGATCCAGTATCTGTCTGCCTGGGATGACATGATTGACAAAACACGATGCTTTGCCAGAGATGGCCTGCACCTGTCGCCCTTGGGATTCCGGATACTGGCTAAGGCTCTTGCCACCCTTATAGTGCCTTTTGTAGGCAAGATGCAAATGACAAATTTACCACCATAACAGGTACAAGCAAGCAAAATCTGAGGGTAATGCTACTCAATGTTAGAAGTCTAAACCTCAAAATGCACTCACTCAAGGCACTCCTTAAAATGGAGAACATCGAAATCTGTGCAATGACAGAGACCTGGTTCAAGGTTCCAGGGAGCACCCCTGCATTACCAGGCTATAATTCATACCACACCTTTCAGCCACCTAACTTGGACCAAAGCACTAAAGGCGGAGGCATGTCCATATTCATTAAGGATATCCATACCTCCAGGCTAGTTGCTCAGCATAATGCATCTGAGATTATCCAAGTGCAACTAACTCTGAGCAAGACCGCAATGCAAATTGTAGCTTGCTACAGATCTCCAACCATGCCCCAGGATTCCCTCTCCTCATTTCTTGATACACTGGAAAATATTAGGGTACAACCTAACACCCTAAAAATGGGCGATTTCAACTACCCCACCATTAATTGGGAAAACTACTCATGTACCAACTCTTGTGCACAACGTTTTCTGGAATGCATAAATTTCAATGCCTTGGATCAACTTATTCACATCCCAAATAGGACAGCAATATCCTAGACCTGGTCATTACCAACATGGGCAACTGGTGTTCCACACCAGTGTTCAATTCTTCGTTGGTCAGATCCGACCACAAGCAAATCACCCTAGACATACACATCCCAGCCCCAACCCCCATTAGGGAAACCACCGTAAACAATTTCTCCAAAGCCAACTTCACACTTCTTAAGACAGAAGTGGCAAACTTCACGACACCCATGGTGATGGACAATAGAGATAAGACTGCTGAATCCGATACAATTGCACTTTATAAGCACTTACACGAGTGCATGGATCGTGCAATCCCTAACAGAACCAAGATGCTATCCTCCAAAAAAAGGAAGCCAATCTGGTGGTCCCCTGCTATAAACAAACTCTACAACAGAAGAAAGAAACTGTTGCAAAAAAGAGTAAAATCCCATGACTGGAGGAACTCTGTGGTCAGCCTCAGTAAGAAGCTGAGATCCCTCATAAAATCCTCTAAAGCTAGTTACGAAAACAAAATCGCCACTGATTCTAAAGACAACCACAAAGCATTCAATAGCTATGTCAAGAATCTTAAAGGCAACACTCAGATCTGCTCTGAGTTACAGCACAATGGCACTAAATATACAGAATCAACCGATATTGCCAACATCCTGGCAGATAGGTTCAGTGCTAACTTTACCCCTCTCTCATCCCCTAAATGGCCCATCTCTATACCGGAAGAATGCAAAGTACCTGTAATCACGGCTGCACAGGTAAAAAGCACACTATCCAAAGTCAAGAAGACAGCATCCATGGGACTTGACAACATCCCAGGCTGCATTCTACATGAACTACAGAATGAACTGGCACCCCACCTAAGTACCATGTTCAATCATAGCCTCACCTCAGGCTTTCTGCCCACTGAATAATGCACAGCAACAGTTATCCCACTCCACAAAGGGGTAGCCACCTTGGACCCTAGGAACTACTGCCCCATTAGCCTGACGAGCCTGGTCTGCAAGGCTATGGAGTGTATCATCATGGAACTTATAAACAATGACATTGGTAATCTCCAAACTCTGGACCCTACCCAGTTCAGGTTTGTAAACGGCAGATCATGTCTCCTAAACCTGACAGACTTCTTTGAAGCAGTCACCAAAGCTGTAGATAAGGGTAAGGTGGTACACACAGCCTATCTAGATCTCGCCAAGGCTTTCAACACCATCCCCCACTCTGGAATTATAGACAAACTCACTAAACTAGGTATAAATCCCTATGTCACAAGATGGGTTACCAACTGGCTCACTGACCAAACCCACACTGTGAAAGTAGCAGACTCTAAATCCAACTTCAGACCAGTGACAAGTGGAGTACCACAGGGTTCAGTCCTAGGTCCTCTCCTGTTTGGTATCTACTTCTCTGAAGTACAGTCTAACACAGAAGGTCTTTGGCTAACAAAGTTCACAGATCACTGCAAACTAGGAGCCATAATCAAATCTCCTAATGATGTGGACATCCTACAAAAGGACCTCACTGAGACAGATGCCTGGTGTCAAAGCCATGGCCTCAAGCTCAATGCCAAAAAGTGCATTGTCACCCCTTTTGGTAAAAACTCTTTACCTATGAACTACCACATAGATGGTAGTCTACTTAACACCAAAAGTGTGATAAGAGACCTTGGGACACAGGTGGACAGTAGTCTCTCCTTTGATAATCACATCGCCACAGTAGTCAGGAAATCCTTCTACGTGGCACACCTCATCACAAAAGGTTTCTCATCCAGGAAAGTAGAGGTCATTGTTCCCCTCTACGCATCACTCATTAGACCCATTATAGAGTACAACGCCCCTTTTGGTATGTACCTCACAAGACATCTACAACAACTGGAAAGGCCACAGAAATACCTCACAAAGAGGATTACCGGCCTCAAACAGATGCCCTATGCAGATCGTCTCAAAAAGCTCCAGCTTTAGTCTGTCGCATCTTACCTACTCAGAGGTGATCTCTGCCTAACATACAAAGCTATGTCAAGCCCAGAGCTGTTGGACATGCTCCACGTAAAGAAATCCCAATCCCTCTGAGCTACATGTCTAGGGACCTAAACCTTGTCACCACAGTAAACAGAACATGCTGGAGGGATAGATTCCTATCTTAGAGACTTCCCATACTCTGGAACAAACTACCTATCTATATCAAATAAAGCTCCTCATTAGCACTCTTCAAGAAAAATCTTGATGACTGGATGGGAGGTAGGAAATTCATCCCGGGGATCACTTCTGTGGCTCTGCTTGACAGGGGCACAGGAAACTAATTTTTTTGGGTGGCAAAAGCCAGGGTACCATTTGGCTAGGCATATATAGGCCATAGGGCCAATAGCCTAGTATCAACCTATGAACCTATGAACCTATGTCACCAAGATCAGACATCTGAGGTGTATACAGTTTAATATCTGCAATTGGTGGAATGGTGTGTGTGTGTGTGTGTGTGTGTGTGTGTGTGTGTGTGTGTGTGTGTGTGTGTGTGTGTGTGTGTAGGAGATGAAATAAATTACTGTGGCCTATTATATCATCAGCATACTATTATTATTATTATTATTATTATTATTATTATTATTATTATTACATTGCCATCTGATATCAGAGGTGTACATACTCAACAAAGTTGATAAAATATCTGCATACAGGACATATTTGTGGTCAAATGAGAGCCTGTCTACCTAAAGTTGAGCTGTCATGATTCCAGCTTTGCAGGGCTAATGTGCATTTGTGTGAAATAACTTAGAATACTTCACTGAGGCTACTGTTTGTGCGAAAACAAAGTTGAAATGCATTACTATAGCCTTTTAAAAATCAGACTTAGACATATGAGGTGTATGTGGTCAAAAATATAGGTATTAGAGTAACAGGTTACAGTCATTATTCTGGCTTTGCAGAACTAGTCACATTTGTGTGAAGCCTGCTAGAATACTTTATTATAGCAATTTTAATATAATCACACTTTTGCAGTGTGCCCAGTCAATAAACTGACTGCAACTGATTAGGAACATGTTATGTCTGTCTGTCAGTAAAAATGTCTCTGTGAGGGATATTGGAGTGTATTTAAAAGTAACAAGTTGGCCATCACTTCATCAAATGAGAAAAACTTCATAGAGGTAACTTTCAAGAAGATGAAAGGAAGAAACAAGAGTGACTAGTACTCTGGTCCTAGAGGAAAACAGTAGCTAATAACAGCAAAACAACTAGCAAATCAGCCTCTGCGCTCAAAACTTGTTGAAGAATATGTTTAATACCAAAAGTAGGTTAAAAACATCCACAGTTACGTGCTTTCATCTGTAACACAAAGACATCATCAGAACTATGAATGTACTGCATGTGGAAGCCATTTTAAAACTTAAGTGCAGAAGACACACCTCTCATGTAAACCAATCACTCCATGTTGTAGCTGAAATCAGTGTGAAACAGAAAATATAAAGTAACAACAATAAAAATAAGTCAAAACGTTTAAAACCCAAACCAAACCACATTAATACAAACTAGGCAAAAAATAACTGAACAAAAAAATGTTTGATAAACACAAAATCATATTCTGCTGGCTTTCCTTTTTAGTTCACTACTGGTAGAAATACTGTCATTTAAACTGGGAAAGTTGGTAGCATCCAGCTTCAGCTGCCATGTCATTTCCCAGTGAAGCAGTATGTTCTGTCAGTCCTCCACATAAGGGGAATTTTGTATCAAGATCTAGAACTGTAAACTTGGTGAATTTGTCACAAACAATGTAATGCCTGGCCAGTGCACTTTTAATGTCCTTATGTTGGATACTGTAAACATGTTGATAAATATGCTTGTTCAAAGCATTCTTAGTTTTTCCCACATAGAAAACGGGACAAGATGCACATGTAGCCAGGTAAATAACTCTTTTTGAAAAGCAATTGCAAGTTCCATCATGCACAGAAGAATCAAATCTACTTAAAAGAGTGTCATTGTAACAAGTGTTTATGTAAGGGCACTGATGAAAATGCCCACATTTCCTGGTAGATAAAAATTCCTTGTAATGATCAATAGGTTTGTCAAGAAGGGATTTTATGTTTGATTTATTTTTACAGGTAAAAGATGGTGGTGTAGAAAAATACTCTTTGATGTTTCATCGCATTGTAGCATGAACCAGTTCTTCCGTAAAATCTTTTCAATGTCCTTGACATCCAAAGTGTAATGCAGGACCATATTGGTTTGGCCATTAAAACCTGTTTTATTGTCTTTCTTGTCGAGTTGATGCAGCCCTTTCTTGATGATGGGGGTATATTTAGTGTTGTTTTCTGCCCATATCTCATCTTTGATTGAATCCAGAAGTGGCGGGGTGGCCATGCTCCAAAAACATGGATCTTAGAATTTCAAATTGTTGAAGACACACTGTGTCATCTGAGGTTAACCAAGACATTCTGATAAATTGACTTTTTACTATCCCCCTCTTCTTATGAAAGGGTTGGTGACTGGTTAAAAAAGGAGATCTGTTATAATACATGGACTTCCTGTAAATCTTGGTAGTGAATTCTTCATTAACTCATTTTCTGATGTCAGTGTCAAGATAATTAATCTGGTCATGTTCAAAGGAATATGTGAACTTTGAAGTGGAGGTGCTGGTGTGTAACTATAGTATGAATTCTTTAAGTTTATCAACACTTCCTTCCCAGTGATAAGTATATCATTCAGGTATCTGAATCAGCCAGAACATTTGGAAAAATAGGGAAGTTTAAAAAGTGATTCTAATTCCCATCTTAATAAGACAGCATTTGCAAACATGGGGGTGTATTTGCCCCCCATAGCCACTCCAAGAATCTGCTTCAAAATTCACCCTCAAAGGTCAGAAAGTTGTTGTTTAACACCAAGTCCATAAACTCATGAACCAATTCATAATCTGTTTCAGAAAGTAAGCCAAATCATTTTACAATCTCTCTGAACCACTCCAACCCCAGGTCATGGGGTATTGCTGTAAATAAAATTTGCACATCACAAGTAACCAAAATGAATTCATCTTTTGCTGGTATTCCCTTCAGTTTATCCAGAAGGTCCCATGAGTCTCTTATAATGTGTGGGAAGGAAACAAGTTTTTTTCATTTTTGGTCTATAAACTTGACCAGAGGCTCTGTAACTGATCCACTAACAATTACAATTGGACATAAGGAGGGGTCAGATAGACTGGAGTGGATTTTAGGAATACCAGAAATCTTTGTAATAATAGGAAACTCCATGCTAAGGAAGTTGTATAAACCTTGTGGAATTTTATTGAATAACAACTCATCCAGTGCCACTTTAATGACCCTATAGGCTATATTGATTTAATTTATGGAAACAGCACTGTACACACATTCATCATGCAGAAGATGTAACGTATGCCTAGAGTGGTCAGTGCTGTCCATAATAACCAGGCCCCTACCTTTGTCTGGTTTCATGCATTTAATATTGTAATTATGATTAAATTGTTGGATAAGCTGTTTTTCTTTAACTGAAAGATTTAAAAAAATCTGTTTGTATTGTTTTGCAACAGTGCGTGTATTTCATTTTCAAATTGCTTCTCAAAAACATTGATAACTTGGTGTAAAGGGGGATTTGCTGTACTTTTCGTCTTAAACTTGTTAGGGGTGTTACCAATAATTTCTTCCCCAAACAGTACTTGATGTGGATTTGCTGTACTTTTCGTCTTAAACTTGTTAGGGGTGTTACCAATAATTTCTTCCCCAAACAGTACTTGAAAATTAAGCTTTCTGGTGAACAATTTTAAATCGAGGAGAGTGTCATCCACCCTATCCATAGTGGAGTGATTAAGTTAAACCCCTTCACAAACAAACTATGTTCTCAGGGCCTATCACCATGTCAGTAAAACTGTAAATATGATATCCAAAAAAAGAAGTGATGTTTACAGTACCTGAAGCATAGTAGTGAGCGCCTGTGTGAATAAATCATCAGTTACCATTGCTAATTCTGATTCATATGCCCTGTTTTGTAGCTCCTTTTCTTCTTTGTCCTCCCCTGGGATGGGGGTGGTGGGGGGATTACTCAGACTAATGAAAGTTGGATTAATTCATGGATTTATTCACATATTTATAATTTTAAGTATATCAAATTTAAAATGTTATAAGATGGTTATGAATTTTATGAAATAGGTTTTCTTGTAACTTGCTATAGATTTTAAGATGCATTTATTGTTGCTGTTACATCTATTTTAGTTATCTGGGACACCGCTGCCATATCCAAGTACTGCCACTTTAAATATGGTTAACTTTGTTAGCAGGAAGTGAGGTGATCTTAGTTTTGTTTTAAATTGAATAAACGATAGAAAAGAGATTAAAGTTATCTCAGGTATATGGAATTATTCACACTGACTTTTATTGCTTTTCGTTGACTATGAATTTGTTAGCTGAAGAGTTCATCAGTTATTTTAAACAAATAAAGATAATTAGTACACTCCGATCATGATTTAAAATGATTTTAAAAATAAATAAAAAATTCAAAAAGCATCTAGCCATTCAATTTAGACGCTATTAGCCTTTTGACGCTTTACAAGGCAATAAGCTGAAAAAATGCAATTGGCTAAAATTGATTCAGGATGGTTTTTTTTCTCAGGTAATTTTAAGTGATCTTTTTATCTGCGTGGCCATTCTGTTGGCCAATGAGTTTTGCTTGTTTGAGATTTAAATGATCATTTTTCTGTAACTATTTGTCTGAATGAGCCGCTTTGAAAGCTAAATAAAATACAATAAAATTAGAACTTTGTTGCCCAGTTCACGTTTTTCTACATTCTATTTCTATTGTTTGGGATTGCAGTTTTTGCTTGCTGTTTATTATCGCTATACCTGTGAGGTTGGAGGCTTGGTTCCTGTGGATGACCGAACTTTTAATATTTTGGATTTTGCAGATATTTACATCCGCAGGTGCCTTTACCCTTTGGTGCAGTATCTGTTTTTTATCAGTGTTGTTTTAAATTTAGTTTTGCTGGTATTAATTTTATCTGATGAAGTCTCTTTGAATGTTTAACTAAATAACCAATAGTGAAAGCACCCAAAACAACCAATAAGTCCAGAAAGAGTGCAATGGGCTAAAACGAAGGAACAAAAGGCTATAATCCAACTCGATTTATTAAACAGAAATACGCAAAGTACATTTGAATGTTTAAACTGAGATGAAAGCGCTCATCTGTCTTTTTTACAATAAAGTTTTTGTCTGCCCTAAAGAGAAGTAAATGCCTTCTACTTGGCATTTTGGATTTACTGGTTTTTGCTTTATGCTCTTTGCCATTTTTAAAGTCGGATTGCTGTTTGTTGGTCAGTCTCTCTGACCTTCTCAAAGGTATTTCCTCTAAAGGGATATTCAGTTGAGCTATTTCCTCATGTCTATCAATATAAAAAGGCTCAACAAGATTGTTTTTGTTGGTTGTACCTGGAGGAGCAGGGTATACAGTTCTGTTATGATAATCTGAGTTGTCCCTGAGTAATTTCTTGCCCTTTCTATTTTTAACTTCGACAAGTTTGTTGTCTATGGCATGAAAGGTGTTGTTAAACTGGGACTTGAACTTGTGAAAGTCTAAATCAGCAATGATAGAATCTACTAGTTTAGTAACTTCCTGTTTAAGTTTCACCAAATGCCTGTCATTTTCTTTCATGAGCAGCTTGGTAAGTTCTAGACCTGGACGATCAAAAAAATTCCAATAGTTCATGGTGAAAGGGTGAATTTGCTTCTACACCTTGTGGGAACTCCCACATATGGAGCCCTTTATGTACATGTTGTCTCTGTACACTCACCCAAAAAGTAGGTATCCAACTGTAGTGATTTAAATTTGTATAAACTCTTACCCAATACAGAGATTTGTTCTTGTAAGGATAAATGATGACCATCTGTAGACTGTATATATTCTTTCTGGTTAAAAAAAATCACATTTATCCAACCAAGAATGTGCATTTCCAGTGGAAGAAAAATCAGTTACAAGCCTGCCAGCAGAGGCATTTGAAGTCAATTCAATCTCATGTCCTGCATTAACTGGAGTTGCTCCACTGTGAGAAGAATGGCTGCTCACCCTAGAAACATTGTGTCCATGATTAGCTGCTCACCCTAGAAACATTGTGTCCATGATTAGCTGCTCACCCTAGAAACATTGTGTCCATGATTAGCTGCTCACCCTAGAAACAGTGTGTCCATGATTAGCCGCTCACCATAGAAACATTGTGTCCATGATTAGCCACTCACCCTAGAAACATTGTGCCCATGATTAGCTGCTCACCCTAGAAACATTGTGTCCATGATTAGCTGCTCAATGATTAGCTGCTCACCCTAGAAACATTGTGTCCATGATTAGCTGCTCACCCTAGAAACATTGTGTCCATGATTAGCTGCTCACCCTAGAAACATTGTGTCCATGATTAGCTGCTCACCATAGTAACATGGTGTCCATGATTAGCTGCTCACCCTAGAAACAGTGTGTCCATGATTAGCCGCTCACCCTAGAAACATGGTGTCCATGATTAGCTGCTCACCCTAGAAACATTGTGGCCATGATTAGTTGCTCAACCTAGAAACATTGTGTCCATTGTGTCCATGATTAGGTGCTCACCCTAGAAACATTGTGTCCATGATTAGGTGCTCACCCTAGAAACATTGTGGCCATGATTAGCTGCTCACCCTAGAAACATTGTGCCCATGATTAAATTGTGTACGTTCCTGTGTGAGTTGTTGAATTAGCAAAGTAAGATTTCCAGGTTCAGGTGTAAAAAAGTTAGGTGCATCTTGAAACATTTCCTGTGAGTTAGCAGCTGACATACCCAGAACACTCAAGACAAAACAAAGACACAAATAAACCAAAGGAAGAAACAAGAGTGTAGCTCTGATAATGGAAGAAAACAGTAGCTAATAACAGCAAAATAACCAGCAAATCAGCCACTGAACTCAAAATTTGTCAAAGAATATGTTTAATACCAAAAGTAGGTTAAAACCATCCGCAGTTACACACTTATCTGTAACACTAAGACATCATCAGAAATATGAATGTAGTGCTTGTGGAAGCCATTTTAAAACGTAAGTGCAGAAGACACACCTCTCATGCAACCAATCGCAATATGTTGTAGCTGAAATCAGTATGAAACAGAAAAAATAAAGTAATAACACTAAAAATAAATCAAAACTTTTAAAACCCAAACTAAACCACAGAAATACAAACTAGGCAAAAATAACTAAACAAAATTTTTTTGATGAAATACAAAATCATATTCTGCTGGCTTTCCTTTTTAGTTCATTGCTGATAGAGATACTGTCATTTAAACTGGGAACATTGGCAGCATCCAGCTTCAGCTGCCATGTCATTTCCCGGTGAAACAGTTTGTTCTGTCAGTCCCCCACATAAGGGGAACTTTGTATTTGTTCAAGACCTAGAACCGTAAATGTGGCGAATTTGTCACAAACAATGTAATGCCTGGCCAGTGCACTTTTACCTTATGTTGGATACTATAAACATGTTGATAAATATGCTTGTTCAAAGCTTTCTTTGTTTTACCCACATAGAAAGTGGGACAAGATGCACATGTAGCCAGGTAAATAACTCTTTGAGAAAAGCAATTGCAAGTTCCATCATGCACAGAAGAATCAAATCTACTTAAAAGGGTGCCATAGATTTATTTGTATAGGTAAAAGATGGTGGTATAGAAAAAAGCTCTGATGCTTTTATCACATTGTAGCATGAACCAATTGTTCCACAAAATATTTTCAATATAGAAACCTACTGATAATTTTGATAGCTTTATTCATATGTTTGAAAGGGTATGTAAACAGTAAAATGCTGACCAAGGTATGGTTCCTGACCCCCTTTTTCCATGGTAAAGCTGTAACAACTGATTATAAATTGCCGAATACTGATTGCTTAAATTATAATACAGTTAAAAAGTCTTTATTGGGATGCTTTAAGCTAACACCCGACACTTATAGAAAAAAGTTTTGTGAGCATAGGCACAAGGCAGATGAAAGTAAGTGTGATTATATTGCTGAGTTAAGCACTTATTTTCATAATGTCAGGTCACCACATTTGAAGGGCTGACCGACCTTTTGGTGAGGGAACAAGCCTGTAGCACTTTGAGGACATGAGAATCTGGTTAACAGATAGGGAATGCAACACCTCAAATGTGTTGGGGAAAAAAGGAGACTGCAGCTTTACTCCATTGCATATCACCTACTCAGAGGTGATCTCTGCTTAACACACAAAGCTATGTCAAACCCAGAGCTTTTAGACATGCTCCACTTAAAGAAATCCCAATCCCTACGAGCTACACGGTCTAGGGTCCTAAACCTTGTCACCACAATAAACAAAACATGCTGGAGAGATAGATTTCTGTCCCAGAGACTTCCCATACTCTGGAACAAACTACCTATCTATATCAAACAAAGCTCCTCATTAGTACTCTTCAAGAAAAATCTTGATGATTGGATGGGAGATAGGAAATTCACCCCAGGGATCACTTCTGTGGCTCTGCTCGACAGTGGCACAGGAAAATAATTTTATTGGGTGGCGAAAGCCAGGGTACCTTTGGCTAGGCTTATATAGGCCCTAGGGCCAATAGCCTAGTACCTACCTATGAACCTATGAACCTATACCTATCAAGCAGGGCATCACTGCACAAAAAAGGGATACCCAGTACTGCACATGGGAATAACAGAACCCATGATGGGCAGCCTAAACTGCCCCAACAGAGTTTGCCAGTAACAGGGGAAGCCACTAGTTCAGGTACATGGCAAGGAGCATGGGTTAAAGGTTTTAAATATAATCAGTGGGGCCATGTAGCATGTAGATGTCCATGGAGGCAAGGTGGGGAGCCAGAAAGTAGGAATAAGAGAATGCCAATGATAAGTTGTTTGGGGGCAACAAGGGTACCAAACTATCACAAGAGGTTATAGCCTATCTTAGTAGATGGGAAACAGGCCACTGCTAAGAGATACAGCCTCTGACCTAACCATTGTGAAGCCTGCAATGGTTAAAGAGAAGCACTACTTGCTTGGACAGTCTGCTCCAGTCAGAGCTTTAGGAGGGACCCCATTCTAAATACCTTTGAATAAGATTCACCTTGACTGGGAGGGTGGAAAAGGAAGCAAGCAAGTAGGTGTGTTTGAGGATATTCCTGCAGATGTCTCTGATAGGGAACGATGTTGATATTGCAGTACTTTGTGTGCATGCAGTTACACACAGTCAGGCTTGAAGACAGGCATATGGGTCTAGTAGCCTGGAGGGTACCCAGACAGATCACATACTTGAAGCCAGGACTGGTAAGGTGACTATTTCAGGGAGGGAGCTAGCCTGTAGCAGTGAGACTGAAGGTGAGCCACAGATGATGGTGAGTACTAATGCTCTGTTAGACAGAGTGACTGCAAGGGTAGAGGTGAGTAGTAGTACCCAGGCTGACAGCGTGGCACAACTGTCAGAAGAGACCAGACTTCCTGTGGAAAGGGACCTGGGAAGGGTTATAAAGAGAGAGCTGAGAAAAGCTCAGCAATCAGACCCTACATTACAAGGCTTAAGGGAGGTAGCTAGTGAGGCACCTGATTCTTAAGGAAAAGGGGATCTGTATAGTGGAACAAAGGGGTAATGTATAGAGAATGGACCCCTGAGGGAGGGCTAGAGGATGAAATAATACAGCAGTTGGTAGTGCCCAGAGCCTACTGTCTGGCACTTCTAGCCATAGCCCATGACACTCACTTTGCAGGTCATATGGGCATAAAGCATACCAAGAGATGTATTATGCAGAACTTTTATTGGTCTGGGATTGCAAGGCATGTAACAGGGTACTGCAGGATTTGTGAGCAGTGCCAAAAAGTAGGCAAGGCAGGAGACAAGGTCAAAGCTCCTTTGATGCCTTTGCTTGTGATTGAGGAGCCATTTCAGAGGGTAGCTATAGATATTGTGGGACCTCCGAGTACCCCAAGTTCAACAGTGAAGAAGTATATTCTAGTGGTCATAGATTATTCTATTAAATACCCTGAAGTGGTGGCTCTGTCCTTCATTGAGGCAGAAAAGATGGCACATGCTTTGTTAAAGATTTTCAGCAGGGTAGATTTCCCAAATGAAATACTGACTGACAGAGGTGACAATTTCATATCAGAGCTGCTGGCTTGTCTGTGGAAGCACTGTGGGTGAAGCACTTAAAGACCACCCCTACCACCCCCAGAGTAATGGTCAGATGGAGAGGTTAAACTCTACACTAGAGACCATGCTACGGGCATTTGCAGACCAGTTTAAGAGGAAGTAGAACAAATATTTGCCCCATTTGTTGTTTGCTTACAGAGAGGTGCCCCAGGAATCCACAGGTTTCTCACCTTTTGAGTTGCTGTATGAGCATAGGTTGAGGGGACCACTAGATTTGATTTACGATGAGTGGGAGGGTGAGTGTGAATGCCACAAGGAGTCTGTTGTAGCATATGTTCTAAACCTCTGGACAAGGCTCAGGAAACTCATGGACGTGGCCCAGGAATACCTGGCAGGAGCCAAAAGCAGAAAAAGGTCTGGTATGACAGGAATGCTTCAGCCAGAGAATATGCTGTGAGGGAGCAAGTTATGGTTCTCATTCCTGTCAGACACAATAAGCTGCAGGCAGCTTGGGAGGGACCCTTCCAAGTGGTAAGCAAGGTCAGTGATGTTAGCTACATGATAGAGCTGCTAGGCAGTAGGCAGAGGCACAAACTGTACCATGTTAACATGATGAAACCTCACCATGACAGAGAGGCTACTAGACCCATATGCAGTCAATGGGAGGAAGAGTCTGTGGGGGATCTGGTGACTGATCTCCAGAGTCAGGCTTGGACTGACACCTCAGTGTAAGGGATACAGTGTCCCAGCAGCTATCCCCTACCTAGGTTTGAAAGCTCCCAGCAGTGTTACAGGAGTTTGTGGGAAGGCTCACTGGAAAACCAAGGTGTACCCACCTAGTGCAGCACCATGTGAATTCAGGACCCCAAAGGTCTATTAAGCTGGCCCCTTATAGGGTGCCTGAGAGAGTCAAGCAGACAATGAGGGAGGAGATAAGGGAAATCTTGGATTTGGGGTTAATCCAGGAGTCCAGCAGTCCCTGGACCTCCCCAGTTGTGTTGGTACCAAAAAGGAAGGCAGCACCAGGTTCTGTGTGGACTACAGAAAACTAACTTATCGCACAAAGCCAGTTGCTTACCCCATGCTTATGACAGATGAAGCCCTACAGAAGTTGGGTGGGGCTAGCTATCTTACCTTTATTGATCTTACCAAGGGCTACTGGCAGGTGCCCTTGACTCCCAATTCTAGAGAGAGGTCAGCCTTTGTAACTACTTTTGGCTTGTATGAGTTCACAAAGTGTCCCTTTGGGATGAAAATTGCCCCAGCAACTTTCCAGATGCTGATAGATCATATCCTAGCAGAAGCAGGAGATTTTGCCCCTGCTTACCTGTATGGTATTGCCATCTACAGCCATTCCTGGCATGAGCACCTTCAGTATGTCAGGGAGGTGCTGGGCAGACTACAGAGGGTAGGGTTGACCATTAAGCCCAGTAAGTGTTAGGTGGGCTTGGCAGAGTTTTCATACATGGGACATAGAGTGGAGAGTGTTAAGATCAGGCTAGAAACTTCCAAAGTGGAAACCATTTAGGGATGGCCTACCCCTGTTTTCAAAAAGTAGGTGAAGTCATTCTTAGAGGGTATAATAGAATGTTTGTACCCAATTATAGTATCATAGCTGCTTCCCTCACAGATCTGACAAGGACAAACAGGCCAGACAAGGTAGTGTTGACCCCAGCATGTGAGCAGGCATTCCAGAAGCTTAAAGGCACTTTGAGATGGCCCCCTGTGTTAGCCAGTCCAGACTACAACAAATAATTTGTTGTGCAGGTGGATGCTTCAAACCATGGGGTGGGATCTGTACTTAGCCAGGTATACTCAGAGGAAGAAGAGCACCCAGTGGTTTATCTCAGTTGTAGGCTCCAACCCAGGGAGGAATGCTATGACGCTGTATAAAAGGAATGTCTAGCCATAGTATGGGCACTGCAGAAACTTCAGCCTTATCTGTATTGGAGGAAATTCAATGTAGTTACAGACCACAATCGAGACAGGAAAATGCCAAGTTACTAAGGTGGAGCCTAGGGTTGCAAGCATGTGATATGACAGTGCAGAACCACAGTGGGGTTGGCAATGCCATTGTGGATGGGGTCTCAAGATAGGGCATGGGGTAATGTATTCCCAGATAAGCTCATCCCTCTCAAGCAATGTTTATCAAGTTGCAGTTGAAAAACTAGCTTGAGTCTTTAAAGAGAGGGAAAGATGTGATGAATGGAGGTGCTGATAGCACAGCTAGCTGGAATGTTGTAAATATGTTATATGTCATTTGTGTGGAAGTGTTTAATTGTTTTACGACTCCCAGAAGCTCAACAGATCTGAGCAAAGCTCTTGTGTGTGCAGTTTTCACATATAACTGTTAAAATCCTGGCAGTTTCCAGGGCTGGTGATACTGTGGGAAACAGAATCAGATTACCAGAAATTATGCTATTCTGCAAGCTATCCCAGTAGTAATATTTTAGATATTATTTTGAGAAGTCTCTTAGTGAGAGACAGAGCATTCTGTATTCTGTCTTGGGCCTGACAACAACAAGAACGACCATTCACCACATCATTTGCCTTGCTTTATTAAGTACATTATTACTGTATAGTAACTCTGTTAGATACAGTCAGGAATATATTGAAGCTTAGGTTAGATATTGTTTTTCTTTATTTGTCTGAGCCTGTCCTGTAATGTTATTTGAAATATTTCCTGTGGTTTTGAACTCTGATGTCACTGTGACTATATACTTAGTATTTTATTGTTCTTTTATTATTTATTATTATATATACTTAAACCTTGCATTGTGGCTGATCTTTGTAGATATATTTAAGTGTTGAGAGTACTTGCATATTTATTTGGTGAAACTGTGTGGGCCACTCCTAATCACCTTGCACTTGGTCAAACAACCATATATTGTTGTTGTGTCTTTTGGCTTTTCCCGGTTAGGGGTCGCCACAGCGGAACTCCGGCCCGCTAATGATTGGCAGTAGATTTTTACGTGCCAAGTTGCCAGCTCTGACGCACAACCTTCAACGAAGGTACACCCATTCACGCATGTCTCCACACAGAAGACGCTCTAGCTGAGAATCAAACATGACAACGTCTTACTGTGAGGCAACATTGCTACCACAGCACCACCACCACAGTATTGTATTAGTATTAATATTATACAGTAAAATTGGACACCCTTTGTTAAGGGCCTTAAAGTAGCTGGTGAGGGGTTCTGGTGGCAGTGGTAACTACCTTATAGTCTGGGCAGAAGGGGAAATTGCTAGTATACCTGTGCCAGCCTTTCCCAGGTGTGTGTGTGTGTGTGTGTGTGTGTGTGTGTGTGTGTGTGTGTGTGTGTGTGTGTGTGTGTGTGTGTGTGTGTGTGTGTGTGTGTGTGTTAAAGCAATCTCCAAGAGTGTGTGTGTGTCATCTACTTGGACAGGGACATGAAGCACTGGTTGGACAGAGAGGGTGTTGGAGGACTTGGCTTGAAACCCTGGATAAGGACTCAACTATTTAGCTGTGCCAGTGGGGAGACCTATTGGGGATCTGGAGAAAGAGGGAGAAACCGGCCCCAGACTGACTGTGGCCTCTGTGTGCTCTTAAGGAAAATTGCACTTGATGCAGAGAGCTGCATCTGGAAATACTTTGTGTGTACTTGTTATCGTCCCAGTGAATGTGCCCCGCAGGTGCCAGTGGTGAGAATTGAGGCCCCTTGAATACTGGTCCAGTGGTAGGTTGTCACGCATGTGTTGGAAACAAATATAAAAGAGTCATTGCAAAACAGTCACTGGCAATTTTATTGAAGATCCTCAAAATTAGAAATATTTAACACTGTTTTATTATTTATTTTTATTTAGGATTTTTTTACGAGGAAATTCCTCCTGGGCAAGAGTCACTTTTCAGTGGATACCTGTGGAGAAAAGCTCAAATTCATCACATCATTTGAATGGGAACATGATGTGACATCAGGTGTGTCCTCACAATGCATTATGGACAAAAGTATCAGTCAAAGAAAAATAAGATTGCATCCAGATGTCTGCCTCCATGAGGTCATTCAGAGTTAGTTAAAGATAATAAAAGACAGGTTTGGGTTGGGCATAACTTCATTACAAGTTAAAAGTATTTCTTTCTTTCGGTTTCTGATAAGTACCGGTATTTTGTAAGAACTGATAAGACTGTAGAATATTGGAATAAGTTGGAAATAACTGAAAGAAACTGGAATGAGACTAGAATGAATGCCTTTGTGTGTTAATTATCCAGAACTGTGCTGAACAGTTACCAGTCTCTCCTTTATGTGCCAAATCTTCTTCTACCTTTCGGAATAAAAGTCGGCATACACTCTAGTTTGGTTAAGAATGTTTTGTTATGCACAGTGGAGGTTGTTGTGTCTTTCAGCTTATCCCGGTTAGGGGTCGCCACAGCGGAACTCCGATCCGCTAATGTTTGGTAGTGGATTATTACGTGCCGAGTTATCAGCCCTGACGCACAACCTTTAACGAAGGCACGCCATTCACACATGCCTCCACACAGAAGACACTCTAGCTGAGAGTCGAACGTGACAACGTCTTGCTGTGAGGCGACAACGCTACCGCAGCACCACTACTGCGGGTATGTCAGGAATTCCAAAATCAAATCTTACTATTTCCAATAACAGTGCTGACAAACTGGAATAGTCTGTAACTTCTGCACTCATTATACTGTCCGTAAATTCTGTACTCAGAATGTTATTATGTCTGTAGCTTCTGACACTCATTATACTGTCCGTAAATTCTGTACTCAGAATGTTATTATGTCTGTAGCTTCTGCACTCATGATACTGTCTGTAAATTCTGTACTCAGAATGTTATTATGTCTGTAGCTTTTGCACTTCTTATACTGTCAGTAAATTCTGTACTCAGAATGTTATTATGTCTGTAGCTTCTGCACTCATTATACTGTCTGTAAATTCTGTACTCAGAATGTTATTATGTCTGTAGCTTCTGCACTCATTATACTGTCCATAAATTCTGTACTCAGAATGTTATGTCTGTAACTTCTGCACTCGTTATACTGTCCGTAAATTCTGTACTCAGAATGTTATTATGTCTGTAGCTTCTGCACTCATTATACTGTCCGTAAATTCTGTACTCAGAATGTTATTATGTCTGTAGCTTCTGCACTCATTATACTGTCCATGAATTCTGCACTCAGAATGTTATGTCTGTAGCTTTTGCACTCATTATACTGTCTGTAAATTCTGTACTCAGAATGTTATTATGTCTGTAGCTTCTGCACTCATTATACTGTCCATAAATTCTGCACTCAGAATGTTATGTCTGTAGCTTTTGCACTCATTATACTGTTTGTAAATTCTGTACTCAGAATGTTATTATGTCTGTAGCTTCAGCACTCATTATACTGTCCGTAAATTCTGTACTCAGAATGTTACGTCTGTAGCTTTTGCACTCATTATACTGTCCGTAAATTCTGTAATCAGAATGTTATGTCTGTAATTTCTGCACTCATTATACTGTCTGTAAATTCTGTACTCAGAATGTTATTATATCTGTAGCTTCTGCACTCATTATATTGTCCGTAAATTCTGTACTCAGAATGTTATGTCTGTAGCTTCTGCACTCATTATACTGTACGTAAATTCTGTACTCAGAATGTTATTATGTTTGTAGTTTCTGCATTAATTTTCCTTTCCTCCTGAATAATGTAATTAATATTCTGGAATGCTGGATATTTAACCAGACTTCTGCAGTCACTTTTGGGTATCTGTACCAAACGTCTGGGGATTGCATTGCAAAGCCTTTCTGCGTATCAGTCCAAATGAACTAACTAACTGTGTCTAAAGTATCTCCAAATACCAAAACCCTGTAAATTTCTACACACCTTTTTAACGTTGGTTCCTAGGCCTTTTACCTACCAAACAAGATCTGTTTGTTCTCTGTGTAATGCACATTATGTTAGAACATTTTATTTTTATCAGTTTTCTTGCCTGAAGGCTATTTTATTCATTGAAACTGTATGCAAAATGTAAAGGCCTGCTTTAATATGGCTGCATTTCTAGAAAAAAATAGAAAAGAATACTGTATTTTTGTCCAGCAAACTACATTTAAATGATACCTGATGTTACATATTTTAGGCGCACCTAGCATCTAGTCCAGACCAAATGTGGACAGAGATTTTTCCTTCTAAAGTTCAGTGAAGAGAGAAAACACATTTAAAAATCTAACTGAGCTCACAACTTGAAAGTGAGGAGTATGAATAACTGAGTTGAAAAACCTGAATATAGATATGAGGGCACTGGGATTTGAAAGGATATTATCTATACATGCTTGTACATAACAGAGATCACCTCATCTATGCAGAATAGGCCGAATAGCAGTGCCTTGTTTTACCTTTCTAATCAAGGAGTCCAATAATTGATTCAAAAGGAAAGGAGACGGGTAGCATCCTTATCTTGCACTATTAATAAAAAGGAAAAAGTTTGATACTTATGCAATAAATCATGAGGGTTTGTGCATGGTACAGATATTACCACATTCCTAGGGTTTCCTGACTGGCACAAGCCTAAAGTGATATTGTCTTATATTCTCTAGATATGTAGTAATAGCTGTACCATGCACACTCACGACTGCCTTATTGCACTTATAAAACTGGCATCTTGTATTGGTTTGCAGTTTTAATGTTGGATTTAGTAGTGCATGTATGACAATTATATGCTTTGTCTTCTTCAGCATTCCTCTTCAGCACATGTCAAAACCAATGCAATCTCGTCTCTCTGGCTTTGTCTCCAAACCATCCAACCTCAGCTGATCCTCTAATATACTGATTCCTAATCCTGTACATCCTCATCACACCCAATGCAAATCTTAAGATCTTTAACTCTGCCACCGCCAGCCATGATGCCTGTCTTCCTCAATGCCACCGTCTCCAACCCATATAACACTCCAACCCATATAACAGGTGATCTCACTACCCTCTTGTAGACCTTCCCTTTCACTCTTACTGGTACCCATCTGTCAAATCACTCCTGGCACTCTTCTCCAGCCACCCCACCCTGCCTGTACTCTCTTCTTCACCTCTCTTCCACACTCATCATAACTCTGAACTGTTGAGCCTAAGTATTTAAACTCATCTACCTTCGCCAACTCTACTCCCTACATCCTCATCATTCCTCTAGCCTCCCTCTCATTCACACACATATCTTCTGTCTTGGTCCTGCTAATCTTCATTCCTCTCCTTTCTAGAGAACATCTCAACCTCTCCAGGGTCTCCTCAACCTGTTGTCTACTCTCACTACAGATCACAATGTCATCCTGCAAACACCATAGTCCACAGGGACTCCTGTCTGAGCTCGTCTGTTAAATTGTCCATCACCATTGCAAATAAGAAGGGGCTCAAAGCTGATCCTTAATGTAATCCCACCTCCACCTTGAACTCATCTGTCACTCCTACTGCAGACCTCACCACTGTCACACTACCCTTGTACATATCCTGTACCACTTTTACATACTTCTCTGCCATTCCTGACTTCCTCATACAATACCACAACTCATGTGAAGACACCCTGTCATATGCTTTCTCTATGTCCACAAAGACATAATGCAACTCCTTCTGACCTTCTCTATACTTCATCAACACTCTCAGAGTAAACATTACATCTGTAGTGCCCTTTCCTTGCATGAAACCATACTGCTGATCACTAATCATCACCTCCCTTCTTAACCTAGCTTCCACTACTCTTTCCCATAACTTCATGCTGTGACTGATCAATTTTATCCCTCTGTGGTTACTACAGGTCTGCACATCACCCTTAGTCTTAAAAATCGTACCAAAACACTTTCCACTCCTCAGGCATCCTCTCACTTTACAAGATATAATTAAACAATCTGATTAAAAACTCCATTGTCATCTTTCCTAAACACCTCCATGCTACCACAGGTATAGTATGTCATCTGGAGCAACAGCCTTTCCATTCTCCATCCTCTTCATAGCTGTCCTTACTTCATCCTTGCTAATCCATTACACTTTCTGCTTCACTACCCCCACATCATCCAACCTTCTCTCTCTCTCATTCTCTTCATTCATCATACCCTCAAAATACTCTTTCCATCCACTCAACACACTCTCCTCACTTGTAAATACGTTTCCTTCATTATCCTTTATCACCTTTACCTGCTGTGCATCTTTCCTAGTTTGGTCCCTCTGTCTAGCCAATCGGTACAGGTCCTTTTCTCCCTCCTTAATGTCCAACCTTTCATACAACTCTCCATACACCATATCCTTAGCCTTCACCACCTCTGTCTTCACCATATGCCTCATCGGGTCCCCTACAGATGATCAAAATTTTTAAACTTCAACTTTCATATGGCCAAGACCATATGATCAAAGTTTTAAAACTTCAAATGGTCTGAATGGAAATGTCCATACAGCATGGAACGGGAAAATTTCCCTTTTCCTCGCTGTAATGCGATCTCAGAGTTGGTATATTTAAATAGCAGGGGGTGTTGGGGGGGGGGGTGCAGAGGAGCCTGCCCCCTTGCAAAAATGTTCAGGAATTTTTTTGTTTTGTTTTATTTTTTTGTTCAGGTGTTTTGAAATGTCAATCATATGGTCTCGGCCATATGAAAGTCGATGTTTTAAAAGTTCGATCATCTGTAGTAGAGCCGCTTCATCTCCTTATACTCCTGTCTACTTTCTTCAACTCTCTGACAATCCCACTTCTTTTTCACCTCCTCATTCCACCACCAGGTCACATTGTTCTCCTTCTTCTGTCCTTTCTAGCCACTTTGCAGTATATGTTAATGTTAGATGGTCCATAATTGCTGTGTAGGGTTATAACTTTTTAACTGCATGGAATTTTGGTATGAATATTTTAGTGTAGTCCTTTAAGAGACCCTTCCATCAAGCTGTTGTGTGATATTACACAATCTCATTTATAAACAGGTATTGGTACCACATAACACCTCAACTGTGTTTCGTAGGTAAATTAATCCATATGATCAAATTTAATGTATGTTGTTTTTTATGCTTCACAGCCTCAAACAATTCACAAGAGTAATGATTCTGGAAATATGTCCAAGAGCTGGAAGACACATCTATGCCTACATACATTTACCCTCTCCTGGACTTCCCACATGCTTCATTTGCAAAAAAAGGATAAAAATATAAATAAAGCCATATCTATACTTCTCCAGCCACCTAACCCCACTAATTGACATCATCCTATTGGAATGCTTCATCAAATGAAGCCCTGGTCTGAACCCTTATTGATAAACTGGGTCAATTAGCACCACTCACTCTAACCACCCACTTATTAAGGGAGCATTGTTGAATGCTGCAGACTAAGAAATAAATGAGAACAACTATAAGCATTTATTTCAAAGCACAACACCAGCTTTTTTGGGGGTTACAGAATTGTGGGCCAAAAATGATACACCCACCCTCAGCTACCACTTCTACAATATCTCTTTCACTGCCCACCCAGGAGGTAGAGCAGGAGGTGCTACTCTTCTTCTAAGTGAAATTTACCTTAAATGTTTAATGTTATACAGAAAAACATGCCTCACCATGGGTTATGACTTCAAATAGTTAATCACTCGGGTTTATATTAGAAGATCGAATGGAAAAAATATCAAACAGCACAACAGGGAAAAGACTGCATCTCAAAGTGCTATTTGCCATATTGTGGTACAGTGAAGATTGGAATATTTGCCCTTTCTTCACTCTAGTGCGATCTCGGACTTGGTCTATATATTTAGCAAGGGGTGTGGGGGCACAGCCCCCCACAATAACAAGTTCAAGGTCTGATCTTTTCGCTGTTTTGCCGTTTGATATTTTTTTCCATTCGGTCTTCTAATATAGACCCAATCACATATTCTGTTTTCCTAACATTATTACCTTACTCTTAACTTTAATCTGCATTCTTCTCCCCAGTAACTTCCCAAAATTTAAACTACTTTTAGATAACCTTCGATCATACATCAAATTAACTAGAAGTATTGTCATCTTAGGAGATGTTAGCATCAACCTCACAGGATCCACATACACAGAAGTAATAGATGTCCTAAGATCCAAGAACACACCAGGCCAATCCTTTATTCAGGGAACACCTATAACTAAGCTCATTATGATCAGCTCCCCTAACATTATCTCCTCAGTCCAGGTAATCCTCACCCATTACTGATCACTGCGTTTTTAGTCTCACAGTTTAAAATGTCATTAAAAAGTAACCTTTTTTCTCATCACCTTACTCCCAAAAATGACTTAACCAACATACAAGCCATGAAAAAATGACCTAACTAATACAAAAGAACCATTATCTCTATTCCAGAGCCAGGTGTTGCCAAGACTGCATTTACTAACTTCTTGTTGTCCATGCAAAGCAAACATTTTCCACCTGATTCTGCAAACAATCTGCCAAGTAATCACCTGATTCTACAAAGAATCCACCAAGCAATGGATCAAAAAAGAACTATTTATGCTTAAGAGCTGAAGCCTGGAATCCCAAAAAAATGAACCCATCCTTTGACAATAGAAACAAATCCTCTTGTCTAAGGAACTTGGCAAAACAAGTTACTAGATGACGTGCAGACCAACACTCAGTTACCTTCATGAGCAATCCTAAACAATACTGAAAAATTGTAAAACAAGTCACTACATGGGCTCCATATTCCTTCCCTTTAGGCACAGATTCTCTACCTCCTACCTCTGGATCGCTTTCTGTCAATGTTTTTCTCAAACAAGTCTGCCATTTCTCACCTGCTCTCTAAAGCTCCACCAACCACCCATGTCCAGCACCAAAGCCTCCTCTGCACACTTCTTTTTCTACTTCAAAACCATCTAAAGGAAAGAAAACACAAATCTCCATAACAACATCCCTGCCTGTTCTCCAACAGGATTCAATACAATCTACCCATGGCTTATTTCCCATTGCAGAGACTTTATTTTATTTATTTATTTATTTTACATTTGTTGACCGGGCTAGTCTGGTTGGATACATGTCCATTTTCAGCAGAGGCCCGAGGAGAAAAGCTCCACTATATACTAGTAAATAACATAAAAACAGCACAGTAAGAGACAATTATAAGAATCTAAAGAACTATTCCAATGTAGTATAGTAACAGTACAGAAGCAATTTAACAAATGAAAAATACAGTAAGGATCGCTAATGCCATATTCTTTGCAGAAGCAGGAATTGAAAATTACAAAAGATAATAACAAACACTGGAGTCTATACAATATTTACAGTATTAACAATTATGATAAACATTTTGTGCCAGGGCAATAGTTTTAAGAACCAGATTTGAACAGCAGGAAGCAACATACAGGTTTCAATAATAGGTGAGATGACAGGTTGCAGTAATATATTTTATTTTATTTTATTTTATTTTATTTTATTTTACATTTGTTGGCCGGGCTAGTCCAGCTGGATATATGTCCATTTTCAGTGGAGGCCCGGGGAGAAAAGCTCCACAAATTACAACAACATAAAAGGTCAAGACAAAGACAATAACAGTATAATTTGGTACATAAGAAATTTTAACAATTATAGTACAAACCTAAGATTATATATTTTATATTTCAGTAGGAAAAAGAGAAAATTTATCTAAGAATAGATGAATAAGAATAATACATTTTGTATTAGAAATGTAGTACAAATCTTTATAACATATTACAAAATTAGATACACCTAGTAATTTATGATAAGAGATACTAAGGTCTCACAAAAACCTAAGAAAGAAAAACACTAGAGATCAATAGATGGAGTATAGAAGAACAGCAAACAAGGATGTATTTCTAGTGTTATTTAACACATAGGTTATGATACTATATGAAGGTGTTTGATCATTCCACAGTATATACTTATTTACATGAGATAAATCCTAAGGAAGGTTAAGCTCACTAAAAATTAGTGAGACAACACAAGATCATGATCATGGAAGGCTAGGAATTGTGGGAGTCTAGTTAATAGTTAGGTACTTAGTCTGGGTTAACACAGGGGCATAGCCAGTGTGATTTGAGGTAGGGTTTAAGCTTGCTTTTAAATAAGCTGACAGAGGATATTGAGGTTAGCTGGCTTGGGAGGCTGTTCCAGGCTTTACGTATTGTATTGGAGAACAAGGTGTCACCAGCTAAGTTGTTGGATTTTGATATTTGTACAAGTAGGTTATTAGCTGAGCGTAAGGTCTTGAGGTTATTGTAGGGGATGACTAGGGATGTAAGTATGGGTGTATTTTGAGGTAAATACAGGATCTTATGGGCTACTATTAATTGATTGAAAAGTATTAAATTTGGCAGCTCTAGCCATCCTAACTGATTCAGATTGATACAGTGATGAGTTCTATAGGAGGACCCAGCTGCAAATCTGGCAATATTGTTGTAGGAGGATGTAAGTTTACTCAGATTACTTCTACATATTTTGGTATAGATAGGGAGGCATAGAGCAAGGTAGAGATGAGGTGGGTATGAGCAATAGTAACCCTGGCTGGAGGTGTAAGAAAGGGTTTTATTCTATAGAGGGAACCTAGTTTCTTGTTTACTATTTTTATGGTGTTATTAATGTGAGGTTCAAAGGACAAGTTGTTATCTATTAGTACCCCGAGTAGTTTGGTGGTTGGTTCAGGAGATATTATAGTTACATCATTTGAAGTAATAGTAAAGTTAAGTGGGAGGTTCTGGTGGGGGTAAATAGTAGCATTTTTGTTTTTTTGGGGTTAAGGATAAGACATCTTTGTAGGAGCCAGTTTTCAACTGTACTAAAGGTCATTTGGGTTAGTGACTGAAGTTCTGATTGAGAAGCAGCAGCATATGAGTGTGGAGTCGTCAGCGTATTGGATACAGTCAGCTTGAGGAATTACAGAATGAAGGTCATTTGTAAAGATGGAGAAGAGTAATGGGCCTAATATAGATCCTTGTGGGACCCCTAGAGTGACTGGGACGTGGGAAGATAAAGTATTTTCCCATAGTACAGCCTGTTGCCTGTTATGCAGGTATGATTGGAACCACTGTATAGTATGGTTGTCCAATGACAGGTTTTTGAGTGTGTCTATAAGGAGGTGGTGATTCACCATGTCAAATGCTTTGGACAAGTCAATAAAAACAGCTGAGGATAGAGTATCAATATTACGATTACTGTTAATATGGTTAGTGAAGGATAAGAGAGCAGAGGTGGTGCTATGAAATGGTCTAAAGCCATGTTGACAGGGTGCTAATAAATTGTGATCGAGTAGGTAGGTTAACAGTTGTATGTGTATACATTTCTCCATTATTTTTGCCAAAGGAGATAGAATAGCTATGGGCCTATAATTGGACAACTCTTTGGAATTACCGCCCTTATGCAGGGGAATTATGTGAGAGACTTTCCAGATTAGGGGAATAGATCCTTCAGAAATAGTTCTGTTAATGAGGATGGATATGGGGTAGGCTATGACTTTAGCAGCTTGTTGCAGGTATTCTGCAGGTAATTTATCAGCAGAGAGAGTAGTGGGTTTAAGTTTCTGTATGAGGTTACAAATAAGTGAAGTGGGCACTGGCTGAAAATGAAATTGATGAGAATTATTGGTAAAAGTTGTGGCAGAGCCTGGGGTGCTAGGGGATAGCTGGTTGGCTAGGGATTGTATGGTTTCAGTGAAAAAAGTATTAAATGAGTCAGCTATTTGGATGGGATTGTTGTGATCAGAGCCAGAGGGAGAGGGAGTACTTGAGCATCCAGGGTGTAGGAGGTTATTGATACCTCGCCAGAATTTTTGGGGATTATTTTGGTTGGTTTGTTGTAGTTGGTGGTAGTAGTTTCTTTTATCGGCTAATATGGCTTTTTTTGTTTCATTTCTTAGCTGTCTGAATTGCAAGTGGTCTGAGGGGCTTTTTGTTGAGCGCCATTTGGCCCATTGTTTATTTCTTTGGAGGATTTTTTGTTTGGTCGTTTTGGTGAGCCATGGTGCCGGTTTGGTTCTAATTCTAACTTTGTGTAATGGGGCATGGCTGTCTAAAATGGTTAGAAATTTAGAGTTAAAGTATTTCACGGCATTATCTATTGGGAGGTATTTCAGGGGTGACCAGTCACAGGTGATTAGTTCAGCTTGAAAGTGAGCAGGGTTAAAATTTTTGGTAGTGCGAATAGTTCTACAGATGGTAGAGTTTAGGATGACAGTTTTTGCTCTGATTAAATAGGTAAGCAAGTGATCACTTCTGTCCTCAAGGAGGGTACCTGTTTTATAGTTTAGTTGGGGGGTATTAGTGAGTATCCAGTCAAGGGTACTAGTTTTGTTGTTAGTTTTATTGGTGCGGGTTGGGGATGTTATAGTTTGGGTAAAACCATATAAGTTGATATGAGTAGAAGGCTGCTCAGATATACAGGAGTTCCAGTTAATGTTAAAATCTCCAAGTATAATGGTTTCTTGGGGGTAGTTACTTGAGAGCCAGCTGAGGATAGCCTCTAATGTGTTGATGTTATTGCCTGGGGGAAGATAGACACATGATAGATATATGGCTTTGCTTTTGTTAAGCTGAATCTTAGTTAGAAGAATTTCTGCATTGTTGCAAAGTGGAGGTTTGGAGTCTAACAAGGTAACTTGTAATCCATTCTTATAAAGTATGGCTACGCCGCCTCCTTTTTTAGTGTTACGGTCACGTCTTATGATATTATAGCCAGGGGGTAGAACTGCACTGTCTTGTATTGATGGATTAAGCCATGTTTCAGACAGACAGAGGATGTCAAAGGAATAAACATCAATAAGGGCATGCAGGTGAGCTATTTTGTTATTGATGCTACGAATATTAAGATGAGCTATCAGGAGAGAGTTGGGGGGCTTGGTAAGTGTCTGTGTGATTGAATTTGTTGGTGTATCAGGCTGTGTAGCTGTGATAGTGGTAGGACCTGGGTTAGGGTGTATATCACCATCTAACAGGGAGTGGACATGAACTTTTAGGATGAGTTGTAGAAGTTTAAAAATTAGGTTCTTATTTTTTCTAGCTAGTGGGTTACATTGAGAGATGTGATGGAGTCTATGAAATATGGCTGCTGAGTACTTAGCTGAGCTGGGAGGTTGCTAACACTATGAGTGGAGCTGGGGGTAAGGACAGAGGTGTGTGTGATGTGGGTATGCAGTCCTAGGAATCTATGGTGTTCGTAGAGAGTAAGTAGATAGGGAATGATAAGTATAATTAAGAGTAGTAATAAAGGCAAGGGTTTACAGGATCCTTGAGCCATTTGTTTAGGTTAAGGTGGTTAAATGTAGAGATATTTGTGGATAGAGTGGTAGGGTAATGGATAAAGGTAAATGAGTGATGGTTCTTTAAGGGGGAGGAGATGGGGTAAAGTGAGAATATAATAGAGGTAATAGCACTTTAAGGGGAGGAGTTAGAGGTTGGTCCTAATGCATAATGGTGTGGCAGTTAGAGTATAAGTTTAGGACCACTGGGGGCGGGTGGAATTTGGGGGCAGGGTAGGGGAGCGGAGTGAGCCCGCAGGGCGAATGGAGCGGGATGAGCCACAGAGGAGTTCACCCTAGGAAAAACAATCAGAAGAGCAGTAAGCAAAGGTAAGTAAAGCAGCAGAGCGTAAGGTGACACAATGCCTTGATAATAGAATATGCAGAGAGGGTTGGCAGTGAAGAATATTAGAAGAAAGAAAGAATAGAGTGGGAATATTAGCTCTTCCAGAATATTAGAATCCAAGAGCCTGTAAGTTACTTAAAATTGGAGTCAGAATGGTGGTCTAAAGGAAACTATTGCCCTCTAGTGGACAAAAGCTGTATAGCAGAGGCAATATATACTGAGAAAAGAGTGCAGGGCAGTAAGTATGCTATAGAGGATTGAAGAGGAAGAACAGTAAAAATTCTTGTAGTCTAAGAAGGGGGAAGGGGTGACAGGTATGGGAGCAGATAGTAAAGGCTGCCGGCTGTCCTGGCTGGTGAAAGTAAACTTACAACCTAGGATATCTCACACTAATTGTCTTAAGACTTTGGTTTAAAGTACGTACTTTACTTATAATTAAATTCCCTTGGGGACTGTAGCAGAGGGGAGGAAAGGTTCAGTTCCTTAGTTAGGGGAAACCGCAGTGTGTTGAGGAGAATAGTTGTTTTCAGCACGCAGGGCAAGTCCTCCTTAATACTGGGAAACCAGGTTGGGCAGCTGGGAATATAAAAAGAGAGACAGTGGTAAGACACACAGAGAGATAAAAAATAGACAGTTACACAGGCTTATTAAGTAGTAACTTGAGCATAAAACAGAGATTAACTTGCATAGTGAAACAGTCTTGACTGCACATATTACAATGTCTCTATCAGTGATAATATTCAAGCAAGACACTTATAAAAGCAATATAGTTCAGGATCAATAAAGGTTAAACTCTTCTATGACTCAGTCAAAGATTACATTCAGCAAGACACTTGTTAAAACAGCATATCTCTGAAACAGTAAGGTTCAACTCGTCTTATAACTCTCTATCATGTTTGCATTTGTTATTTGTATAGATAGATATATATTTTTGTTTTAGAAAGGTAGGCTTCTAATTAGTCCTCCTTATTTCACACATCATTGTTAATTAGGCTAGTCAGTATAAGGTGCTTGGGCAGAGGACGCTGTGATTTCTGTCGTATGTATAGTAATAGTATGCAACAGGAAATACTGCTCTATATAACTATACAGTGGCAAACAATGGCTCTTCAAATCCATACGATGGTGAAAAGCAGAAACATAACCTCTATACAGCAACCTTAGCTGTCTTTATAGATCAGAAACAACGCTAGAATGCTTGTAGCCATTAGCGTTGTTAGCGTACAAAGAACGCCATGATTCCAGTCTAATATATAAATATATTATGTAACAAGAGCGGTTTATAGTTTTAGTATTCGACAAGAGGTTAGTTCTTATAAATCATACATTGTCCAAAAACATAGTCTATAGCTCTATGTAGTGACTATAGTAGTCGCCAAAGCTACACTTAAACGGCATAGTTAGCATGCCACAAAAGCATACAGTCTATCCGGTGCTACAAAGTTCCTGAAAACTACTCTACCAGATCAACTAAAAAGGCTACATAAAAGGCTACACAGTAAACACGCTATCATTTAGGTTGCATGTTAAGATAATACATTTAGCATATAAGCAGAGCTGTAGAGTATTCTAACCGTGACTTCGTTCACACCTGAACTCCATGTGCAGTAAAAACGCTCAGAAGTACGCCAGAACAGCTGGGGATAGTACACGCTATGCAGGTTCCCAACAGTGTTATTTACAAACCTGTCCTGCACGCAATTAGTACTTTACTAGGATATCATCAGCGTGGTTTAACAATTCTGAACAGGACAAAAAGAAAGCTTACCTAAAAACCCTATTTACTCCACCGCCAGGACCGAACAGCACCCTAAGGCTAATTAGGAGAATAAAGATGGCGTCCTGAGGGAGAAGGTATATTTATAAGGTAAGTGATGTCATAGAGGGGGGAGGGCAAGAAGAGTAAGCATAGCTACAGGTAATGACCAGATTTATCCAGAGCAAAACCCTAGGCAGGAAATGGAGGGGGTGGGTCCTATGCTAACATAGTGAATAGTTCATTCCTGATGTGCTAAGGATATGAGCATATAGGAAATACAGACAGGGGAAGGAGCAAAGTATTCTAACCAGATGGATGTTAAAGGGAGTAGATGGGAAGACAGAAGATAGAGAGCTATATTAACTGGGTCAGAGCCACAGAGGAGTTCACCCTAGGAAAAACAATCAGAGGAGCAGTAAGCAAAGGTAAGTAAAGCAGCAGAGCGTAAGGTGACACAATGCCTTGATAATAGAATATGCAGAGAGGGTTGGCAGTGAAGAATATTAGAAGAAAGAAAGAATAGAGTGGGAATATTAGCTCTTCCAGAATATTAGAATCCAAGAGCCTGTAAGTTACTTAAAATTGGAGTCAGAATGGTGGTCTAAAGGAAACTATTGCCCTCTAGTGGACAAAAGCTGTATAGCAGAGGCAATATATACTGAGAAAAGAGTGCAGGGCAGTAAGTATGCTATAGAGTATTGAAGGGGAAGAACAGTAAAGATTCTTGTAGTCTAAGAAGGGGGAAGGGGTGACAGGTATGGGAGCAGATAGTAAAGGCTGCCGGCTGTCCTGGCCGGTGAAAGTAAACTAACAACCTAGGATATCTCACACTAATTGTCTTAAGACTTTGGTTTAAAGTACGTACTTTACTTATAATTAAATTCCCTTGGGGACTGTAGCAGAGGGGAGGAAAGGTTCAGTTCCTTAGTTAGGGGAAACCGCAGTGTGTTGAGGAGAATAGTTGTTTTCAGCACGCAGGGCAAGTCCTCCTTAATACTGGGAAACCAGGTTGAGCAGTTTACTTACAATTAAATTCCCTTGGGGACTGTAGCAGAGGGGAGGAAAGGTTCAGTTCCTTAGTTAGGGGAAACCGCAGTGTGTTGAGGAGAATAGCTGTTTTCAGCACGTAGGGCAAGTCCTCCTTAATACTGGGAAACCAGGTTGGGCAGCTAAAAACCCTATTTACTCCACCGCCAGGACCGAACAGCACCCTAAGGCTAATTAGGGCTAATTTATCTGGTGTAAAGAGAGAGTGACATTATAGGAATAGTAATATCCAAGGGGATGTTAGGTGAGCTACAGAGGAGGGGTAGTACTAGTGAGAGAGACATGTAGAGGAGATGGATGTATAACAACGTAATGGAGAGAACTATAGTGAGAGTTGGATGCTGAGGTCAGTCAGGATTTGAGCAAGGGCAAAGCCAGTGAGATTTGAAATAGTTCTTTAATTGTTTCTTGAAAAGTTGTGATGAGCCTAAAGTAGTCAGTTCTGTGGGAAGTTTATTCCAGTATGAGCCAACAACATTTGTGAACAAGGAGTCACCAGATTTATTGTGTGATTTGAGAGTAGCTACTAGCAGTTTGTTAGCAGAGCGAAGGGAAGTAAGATTCCTGTAAGGGGCAGCAAGGTTGTTAAGTATGGGTGTATTAGTAGGGTAATGGAGAATTTTATAGGTGATAACTAATTGATGTAGAAGAATAAGATTTTGAAGTTCAAGCCAGCCAAGCTTTTTGAGATTAACACAATGATGGGTACGAAATGGGGAACCTGTAGCAAACCTGGCAATGCTATGGTAGGCTGTGGCTAGTTTCTGAAGGTTAGATTTTGATAGGTTGATAAAAGATGGAGAGGCATACAATAATGTAGAGATGAGATGAGTTTGGGCTAGAGACACCCTGGTAGTTGCTGTAAGAAAGGGCTTAAGTCTATAGAGGGCACCTATCTTTTTATTAACAGTTTTGATGGTTAGGTCAATGTGGGAGTCAAAGTTTAGTTGGTTATCTATTGTGAAACCTAATAGTTTAGTGGAACAATCAGGTGTAATGATAGTGCCATTGTCAGAGACAATAGAAAAGGAGAAAGGGGCAGACTTAAGGGTTGGAGAAAAAAGTAATAATTTGTTTTTTTGGGGATTAAGGAGGAGACAGATATGTTGGAACCAGTTTTCTGCTGCTGTAAAGACTTTTTGGGTGGAAGAATGAAGTTCAGTTGGAGATACAGCAGAACAGATGAGTGTTGAATCATCTGCATACTGAATGCATGTGGATGTTGGGAGAGAAGTAGACAGGTTATTTATAAATATGGAGAAGAGAAGGGGACCTGAGATGGATCCTTGGGGGACCCCAATAGTGACTGGGAGCTGAGAGGATAAATGGCTGTCCCAAAGGACTGCTTGTTTTCTATCAAATATGAGTTAAACCAGCGCAATGCCAAAGAGTCAAGAGAAAGAGATTTCAAAGTGTGTAGCAGAAGATGATGGTTCACCATATCAAAGGCTTTAGAGAGGTCAAGAAATAAAGCAGAGGAGAATAGGTTATTATTACGATTTTTGTTGATAGACTCTGTGAAGGAGAGAAGAGCAATGGAAGTGCTATGGTAAGGTCTAAAACCATGTTGGGAGTCTGCAAGTAGGTTATTGGGTAGAAGATTATTTAAAAGTTGATGGTGTATACAGCGTTCCATAATTTTAGATAGTGGTGATAGTAAGGCTATAGGACAGAAGTTAGAAAGTTCGTTAGTGTTTCCTCCTTTATGCAGTGGAATGATATGGGAGACTTTCCAGAGGGAGGGAATAGTAGATTCGGTTATTGTTCTGTTAATTAAGATGGAGACTGGGTATGCTAGTTCTGCTGCTGCTAGCTGTAGATATTCAGCTGGTAGTTGGTCGGCTGAAGGAGTACATGGTTTAAGTTTTGAAAGTAGCTTATGAATGTAGGTTGTGGAGACTGTACTGAATTTTAGAGTGGGGGTGTTTTTATGAGGAGAGGTCTTTTGAAGGAAAGTGGGGGGAACCATGGTCTTTGCTAAAGAGGTGACTGTTTCAGAAAAGAAGTTGTTGAACATGTTGGCTATTATGTTAGGAGGGGTCTGAGCTAAGTTAGCTGGAGTAGGTGTGTTGGTATTCCCTGGATGGAGCAGTTTATTTATTCCTGACCAGAATTTTTTGGGGTTATGATTTTGATTTTGTGGATATTGGAGGTAAATTTTTTTTTTATCAATAAGGGTGAGTTTTTTGTGGTATTTCTAAGGTATTTGAAGTTTTGATGGTCAGCTGGGTTTTTAGTAGTTCTCCATTTTGTCCATAGTTTGTTCCTTAATAGCATTGTTTCCTTGGTTTCTTTAGAAAGTCAAGGAGCAGCTTTGCATCCTGTTCTAATTAAGCGAGAGGGGGGCGTGACGCTCAAGAATTTGGAGGAATGTGTTGTTGAAATGGGTAACTGCCTCATCAAGTGGGAGGTGTTTTAGAGCTGACCAGTTACATCCTTTGAGTTCATTAAGGAAGTTTTGAAGGATGAAGTTTTTTTTTTGTTACGTATAGTACGATAGCTAGCCTGTTTGTGATTATTATTTTTTTTGTTTAGTGATATAGGTGAGAAGATGGTCACTGATATTGTCAGGGAGTATTCCAGTTTTATATGAGAGGGGATTATTGTTGACCAATATCCAGACCAAGATGGCCTGTTTATTAGTAGATTTGTGAATCCTAGTTGGGGAATTTATGGTTTGTTGAAAAGTAAAGAAGTTGAGGTGATAGATGGGTTTGGGGGATATGCAGAAGTTCCAATCAATATTGAAGTCTCCTAAGATTATGGTTTCCTGAGGAAAGGTAGCGGAGAGCCAGCTAAGGATGTTTTCAAGTGTATTTAAGTTATTGCCGGGAGGGATATAGGGACATATTATGTATATGGCTTTGTTTTTATTTACTTGGAGTTTGCTGCAGAGTATTTCAGCATTGGCAGAGGAAGGGGGCAGGGAGTCAATTGAGGCCACCTGTAGTTCAGATTTATAAAGTAGAGCAACTCCCCCACCCTTTTTGTTTAGACGATCCTGTCTTAAAATGTTGTAGCCAGGAGGAGTAATTTCATTGTCCTTGGTACCTGGTTTAAGCCAGGTTTCAGTAAGACAGAGGATATCAAATGAGTAGAGGTCAATTAAAGCATGGAGCTGTGTGATTTTATTGTTACTGCTATTAATATTTAGATGTGCTATTGAGAGGGAGTTAGAAGAGAAAGGTGACCGTAAATTGTTGGTAGTTTGATCTGAGTGGGTGTCAAAAAGGGAATTTTCAGGTCCAGGGTTGGGATGAATGTCCCTATGTAACAGTAAGAGTGTTTGTGGGAGTGGAAATATTTTTGAGTTTTTAGAGGGTATTAACTAGAGCTTTCTAGTTGTGAGACACCTGTTGTGAAGTACTCTGTGATAGTGAGCGGGAAGGTTAGGGCAGGATGATAGGAGGTTAATATAGGTTTGTTTAGCTAGAGGAAGGACCGAGTTTATGTGTTTAGCTAAACTAGGAGATCTGCTAAGAGTATGGTATTCGTAGGAAGTAGGGGTATAGTATATAAGAAGGATGTTCAGGAGTAGTAATAAGTAAAGTAGCTTGAAAGTCAAGGTCATATTGAGTTTGGTAGGCTTAGCAAGGTTGAGTAATTAGTACTACTAGGCTTGTAGGGAGAGGGGTGTGGCACTAAGACAGGAGTGGAGTGCTAGAAAGTGTGAATGAGATGGGAAATATGATAGGACGTGAATAAGTTGGGGGTGTGGTTGAGCAAGTATAAGGTTAGGGCCACTGGGGGTGGGTGAGATTTGGGGGTAGGGTGGGGGAGCGGAGTGAGCCCCTAGGACGAATGGAGCAGGATACAACAGCAAGTAGTGAAGGAGACAATCAGTGAGCAGAGTAGCCCAGATGGAGAAGGTGAAGCAGGTAAGTAATGTCAGGCAGAGCAGGTAAAGTTAGAGACCTAGGATAGAGAGAAGAACCAAAAATTGCATACTAGTCTGCTGAGGGACACAGTAGTAGGAGTAGAGGTTAGGGGCAGTGAAGTAGGAGCAAGGGAGTCACTAAACCACAGGGCAAGGGAGGAGAAGCAGGAAAGGATAGTGTAAAGAGGTAATGCAATATGAATGGAAGGAGGATGAGGGTAAGGTCTTGGTTAGACTGCCACCTAGTGTTCAGAAGTCATATTACAATAGGTGACAAGGGGCAGAAAATAACTAGTTGGGAAGGATAAGGTAAGCAGTGAGGGAAGGAAAGAAATAGATAAAACTGTACTTAGACAGGATTCTGGCTGCTAGCATTCCTGACTCAGAGGCCGAACATAATTTAGTACCATTGCAAAATACAACTGAGAGTAATTATCAGCAAGGGTCATGTAATAAGACGTACTTAGTAAAATACTGCACAGGCAGTAGTAAGGTGTTAGGACAGAACAGTAACTGGTTCCAACTGGACATGGCTTGTAATTGTTGAGGGTATCCTTAATGGCCGGGAAGGTTCCTTAATCCAGAGTAGTAGATGGAGAGTTAGTAAAATACTGCACAGGCAGTAGTAAGGTGTTAGGACAGCACAGTAACTGGTTCCAACTGGACATGGCTTGTAATTGTTGAGGGTATCCTTAATGGCCGGGAAGGTTCCTTAGTCCAGAGTAGTAGATGGAGAGGATTCAGGTAATAGGGTCTGGGACAGGAGCGTGCAGCCAAGTAAGATAGCAGGTAGTAAAGGTTCTTGTGGAACCACTCAAAATACTGCACAATAACTGTCACACCTGCAATGTCATGCCCTCCAGTATGGAAACCAGTATATACTGAACCCCTACAAAAACAGCAAAACTCTCACTACTTTCAAACTTACAAAATCCTCTTGCCCATTCAGTATGGCTTGTGGGTCAGCCAATGCACCCATACTGGTATATACACACTCATGGTGACTTACTCATAAACGTTGACAAAAAAAATCTTAAAAGAGCTGCTCTCATTAACCTTACAAAACCCTTCAGTCTTGTTGACCATCCCCTCCTATGTAACTCACATTCTACAGCAGGAATTAGCAACTAAGCATTCCTATGGTTTAAAAGCTTTCTTTCTGAAAGACATTTCACAGTCAAAACTGTTAGTTATTTATCAGCCTCTGCCCAATATATTCATGTGAACCACAAGACTCAGCTCTTGAATCTCTGGCTCTTTCCTCTTTTTATCAACACTGTTACCGCTGACCTATTCTACTTACCTGCCACACATTATATTGAAGATATCATTATCTATACAGGTCATTTGTCCCATTCTGTAATCAAAAAACAGCCGCAAGTAGACATGTCTCAACTTTCCAACAACCAAGACAGAGAAAAACTGCTCATAAACATGAAAAAGACAAAATGCATAATATT